>NC_056441.1:14616891-14634391 GCF_018296145.1 Oncorhynchus tshawytscha | reverse complement strand
AGAGAGAGCTGAAAGAGATCGAGATCGAGAGCGGAGAGAGAGAGAGAGCGGAAAGAGAGAGAGAGAGAGGAAAGAGAGAGAGCGGAGAGAGAGAGCAGAAAGAGAGGAGAGAGCAGAGAGAGCGGAGAGAGCGGAGAGAGAGCGGAGAGAGAGAGAGAGAGAGCAGAGAGAGAGCAGAGAGAGAGAGCGGAGAGAGAGCAGAGAGAGAGCAGAGAGAGAGAGACAGAGAGAGAGCGGGAGAGAGAGAGAGAGAGAGGAGAGAGAGAGTGCGGAAGAGAGAGAGAGAGAGAGAGAGAGAGAGAGAGAGAGCAGAGAGAGAGAGCAGAGAGAGAGCAGAGAGAGAGAGAGAGCAGAGAGAGAGCAGAGAGAGAGCAGCAGAGAGAGAGAGCAGAGAGAGAGAGCAGAGAGAGAGAGCAGAGAGCAGAGAGAGAGCAGAGAGGGCAGAGAGCAGAGAGAGCAGAGAGAGAGAGAGCAGAGAGAGAGCAGAGAGGGCAGAGAGCAGAGAGAGAGCAGAGAGAGAGAGAGAGAGAGCGGGGAGAGAGAGAGAGGAGAGAGAGAGCGAGAAGAGAGAGCAGAGAGAGAGAGAGCAGAGAGAGAGCAGAGAGAGAGCGGAGAGAGAGCAGAGAGAGAGCAGGAGAGAGTGGAGAGAGAGCGGAGAGAGAGCGAGAGCGGAGAGAGAGAGAGAGAGAGAGAGCGGAGAGAGAGAGAGCGGAGAGAGCAGAGAGAGAGTGGAGAGAGAGAGAGAGCGGAGAGAGAGAGAGAGCGGAGAGAGAGAGTGAGGAGAGAGAGAGCGGAGAGAGAGAGCACGGCATTGTATGTGTACTGCATGTGGCAGTCTCTTGGATCAGAGTTCTTCCACAGGAGAGAGCGAGAGTGAGTGATACAGAGAGAGAGAGGAAGAGAGCGAGAGATAGGAAGAGAGTGAGTGATACAGAGAGAGAGATACAGAGCGAGAGAGGAAGAGAGCGAGAGATAGGAAGAGAGTGAGTGATACAGAGAGAGATACAGAGCGAGAGAGGAAGAGAGCGAGAGATAGGAAGAGAGTGAGTGATACAGAGAGAGATACAGAGCGAGAGAGGAAGAGAGCGAGAGATAGGAAGAGAGTGAGAGATAGGAAGAGAGCGAGAGATAGGAAGAGTGAGTGATACAGAGAGAGAGAGGAAGAGAGCGAGAGAGCAGAGAGAGAGAGAGAGAGCGGAGAGGAGAGAGAGAGAGAGAAGCAGAGAGAAAGCGGAGAGAGAGAGAGAGTGGAGAGAGAGAGAGCGGAGAGAGAGAGAGCGGAGAGAGAGAGAGAGAGCAGAGAGAGAGAGAGGAGAGAGAGAGCGGAGAGAGAGAGCACGGCATTGTATGTGTACTGCACGTGGCAGTCTCTTGGACCAGAGTTCTTCCACAGGAGAGAGCGAGAGTGAGTGATACAGAGAGAGAGATACAGAGCGAGAGAGGAAGAGAGCGAGAGATAGGAAGAGAGCGAGAGATAATAACAATAATGACAAATGGTTTGATGAAGAATGCAAAAATCTAAGAAAGAAATTGAGAAACCTGTCCAACCAAAAACATAGAGACCCGGAAAACCTGAGTCTACGCCTTCACTATGGTGAATCACTAAAACAATACAGAAATACACTACGGAAAAAGAAGGAACAGCATGTCAGAAATCAGCTCAATGCAATTGAAGAATCCATAGACTCTAACCACTTCTGGGAAAATTGGAAAACACTAAACAAACAACAACATGAAGAATTATCTATCCAAAATGGAGATGTATGGGTAAACCACTTCTCCAATCTTTTTGGCTCTATAACAAAGAATAAAGAGCAAAACATATACATGATCAAACACAGATCTTAGAATCAACTATTAAAGACTACCAGAACCCACTGGATTCTCCAATTACATTGAAAGAGTTACAGGACAAAATAAAAACCCTCCAACCCAAAAAGGCCTGTGGTGTTGATGGTATCCTCAATGAAATGATCAAATATACAGACAACAAATTCCAATTGGCTATACTAAAACTCTTTAACATCATACTTAGCTCTGGCATCTTCCCCAATATTTGGAACCAAGGACTGATCACCCCAATCCACAAAAGTGGAGACAAATTTGACCCCAATAACTACCGTGGAATATGTGTCAACAGTAACCTTGGGAAAATCCTCTGCATTATTATTAACAGCAGACTCGTACATTTCCTCAATGAAAACAATGTACTGAGCAAATGTCAAATTGGCTTTTTACCAAATTACCGTACAACAGACCATGTATTCACCCTGCACACCTAATTGACAATCAAACAAACCAAAACAAAGGCAAAGTCTTCTCATGCTTTGTTGATTTCAAAAAAGCCTTCGACTCAATCTGGCATGAGGGTCTGCTATACAAACTGATGGAAAGTGGTGTTGGGGGTAAAACATACGACATTATAAAATCCATGTACACAAACAACAAGTGTGCGGTTAAAATTGGCAAAAAACACACACATTTCTTCACACAGGGCCGTGGGGTTAGACAGGGATGCAGCTTAAGCCCCACCCTCTTCAACATATATATCAACGAATTGGCGAGGGCACTAGAAAAGTCTGCAGCACCCGGCCTCCCCCTGCTAGAATCCGAAGTCAAATGTCTGCTGTTTGCTGATGATCTGGTGCTTCTGTCACCAACCAAGGAGGGCCTACAGCAGCACCTAGATCTTATGCACAGATTCTGTCAGACCTGGGCCCTGACAGTAAATCTCAGTAAGACCAAAATAATGGTGTTCCAAAAAAGGTCCAGTCACCAGGACCACAAATACAAATTCCATCTAGACACTGTTGCCCTAGAGCACACAAAAAACTATACATACCTTGGCCTAAACATCAGCACCACAGGTAACTTCCACAAAGCTGTGAACGATCTGAGAGACAAGGCAAGAAGGGCATTCTATGCCATCAAAAGAAACATAAATTTCAACATACCAATTAGGATCTGGCTAAAAATACTTGAATCAGTCATAGAGCCCATTGCCCTTTATGGTTGTGAGGTCTGGGGTCCGCTCACCAACCAAGACTTCACAAAATGGGACAAACACCAAATTGAGACTCTGCACGCAGAATTCTGCAAAAATATCCTCCGTGTACAACGTAGAACACCAAATAATGCATGCAGAGCAGAATTAGGCCGATACCCACTAATTATCAAAATCCAGAAAAGAGCTGTTAAATTCTACAACCACCTAAAAGGAAGCGATTCACAAACCTTCCATAACAAAGCCATCACCTACAGAGAGATGAACCTGGAGAAGAGTCCCTAAGCAAGCTGGTCCTGGGGCTCTGTTCACAAACACAAACACACACTACAGAGCCCCAGGACAGCAGCACAATTAGACCCAACCAAATCATGAGAAAACAAAAAGATAACTACTTAACACATTGGAAAGAATTAACAAAAAAACAGAGCAAACTAGAATGCTATTTGGCCCTACACAGAGAGTACACAGCGGCAGAATACCTGACCACTGTGACTGACCCAAAATTAAGGAAAGCCTTGACTATGTACAGACTCAGTGAGCATAGCCTTGCTATTGAGAAAGGCCGCCGTAGGCAGACATGGCTCTCAAGAGAAGACAGGCTATGTGCTCACTGCCCACAAAATGAGGTGGAAACTGAGCTGCACTTCCTAACCTCCTGCCCAATGTATGACCATATTAGAGAGACATATTTCCCTCAGATTACACAGATCCACAAAGAATTCGAAAACAAATCCAATTTTGAAAAACTCCCATATCTACTGGGTGAAATTCCACAGTGTGCCATCACAGCAGCAAGATTTGTGACCTGTTGCCACGAGAAAAGGGCAACCAGTGAAGAACAAACACCATTGTAAATACAACCCATATTTATGCTTATTTATTTTATCTTGTGTCCTTTAGCCATTTGTACATTGTTAGAACACTGTATATATATATAATATGACATTTGTAATGTCTTTACTGTTTTGAAACTTCTGTATGTGTAATGTTTACTGTTCATTTTTGTTGTTTTTCACTTTATATATTCACTTTGTATGTTGTCTACCTCACTTGCTTTGGCAATGTTAACACATGTTTCCCATGCCAATAAAGCCCTTGAATTGAATTGAATTGATAGGAAGAGTGAGTGATACAGAGAGCAAGAGAGCGAGAGATAGGAAGAGAGTGATACAGAGAGAGATACAGAGCGAGAGAGGAAGAGAGCGAGAGATAGGAAGAGAGCGAGAGATACGGAGAGATGGAGAGGCAAAATAGAGAGGGAGAGTAATAGCTGGAGAGTATCTTGTCATTCCTGCTCTCTCCACTCGCTCTCTCCGCTCTCTCTCCCTCTCTCTCCATCTCTCTCCATCTCTCTCCGCTCTCTCTTCCTCTCTCTGCTCTCTCTCCATCTCTCTCCGCTCTCTCTCCATCTCTCTCCATCTCTCTCCATCTCTCTCCGCTCTCTCTCCCTCTCTCTCCATCTCTCTCCATCTCTCTCCGCTCTCTCTCCATCTCTCTCCGCTCTCTCTTCCTCTCTCTGCTCTCTCTCCCTCCCTCTCCCTCCTCTCTCCGCTCTCTCTCCATCTCTCTCCGCCCTCTCTTCCTCTCTCTGCTCTCTCTCCCTCCCTCTCCCTCCTCTCTGCTCTCTCTCCACTCTCTCTCTCCGCTTTCTCTCTCTCTCTCTCTCCGCTCGCCCTCTCTCTCCGCTCTCTCTCCCTCTCTCTCCGCTCTCTCTCCCTCTCTCTCCATCTCTCTCCGCTCTCTCTTTCTCTCTCTGCTCTCTCTCCCTCCCTCTCCCTCCTCTCTCTGCCTCTCTCCCTCCTCTCCCTCCTCTCTCCGCTCTCTCTCCCTCTCTCTCCATCTCTCTCCGCTCTCTCTTCCCTCTCTCTGCTCTCTCTCCCTCCCTCTCCCTCCTCTCTCTGCTCTCTCCACTCTCTCTCTCCGCTTCTCTCTCGCTCGCGCTCTCTCTCTCTCCGCTCGCCCTCTCTCTCCGCTCTCTCTCCCTCTCTCTCCATCTCTCTCCGCTCTCTCTTCCTCTCTCTGCTCTCTCTCCACTCTCTCTCTCCGCTTTCTCTCCGCTCTCTCTTCCTCTCTCTCCATCTCTCTCCGCTCTCTCTTCCTCTCTCTGCTCTCTCTCCCTCCCTCTCCCTCCTCTCTCTGCTCTCTCTCCCTCCTCTCTCTGCTCTCTCTCCCTCCCTCTCCCTCCTCTCTCTGCTCTCTCTCCCTCCCTCTCCCTCCCTCTCTCTGCTCTCTCTCCCTCCCTCTCCCTCCTCTCTCTGCTCTCTCTCCCTCCCTCTCCCTCCTCTCTCTGCTCTCTCTCCCTCCTCTCTCTGCTCTCTCTCCCTCCCTCTCCCTCCTCTCTCCGCTCTCTCTCCCTCTCTCTCCATCTCTCTCCGCTCTCTTCCTCTCTCTGCTCTCTCTCCCTCCCTCTCCCTCCTCTCTCTGCTCTCTCTCCACTCTCTCTCTCCGCTTTCTCTCCGCCGCTCTCTCTCTCTCCGCTCGCCCTCTCTCTCGCTCTCTCCCTCTCTCTCTCCCTCTCTCTCCATCTCTCTCCGCTCTCTCTCCACTCTCTCTCTCTCTCTCCCTCTCTCTCCATCTCTCTCCACTCTCTCTCTCCACTCTCTCTCTCCACTCGCTCTCTCTCTCTCTCCCTCCCTCTCCCTCCTCTCTCTGCTCTCTCTCCACTCTCTCTCTCCGCTCTCTCCGCTCCTCTCTCTCTCCGCTCGCCCTCTCTCTCCGCTCGCTCTCTCCGCTCTCTCTCCCTCTCTCTCCATCTCTCTCCGCTCTCTCTGCTCTCTCTCCCTCCCTCTCCCTCCTCTCTCCGCTCTCTCTCCCTCTCTCTCCATCTCTCTCCGCTCTCTCTTCCTCTCTCTGCTCTCTCTCCCTCCCTCTCCCTCCTCTCTCTCTCTCTCTCCCTCCCTCTCCCTCCTCTCTCCGCTCTCTCTCCTCTCTCTCCATCTCTCTCCGCTCTCTCTTCCTCTCTCTGCTCTCTCTCCCTCCCTCTCCCTCCTCTCTCTGCTCTCTCTCCACTCTCTCTCTCCGCTTTCTCTCTCTCTCTCTCCGCTCGCCCTCTCTCTCTCCTCTCTCTCTCTCTCCATCTCTCTCCATCTCTCTCCGCTCTCTCTCTTCCTCTCTCTGCTCTCTCTCCACTCCTCTCTCCCTTTCTCTCCGCTCTCTCTTCCTCTCTCTCCATCTCTCTCCGCTCTCTCTTCCTCTCTCTGCTCTCTCTCCCTCCCTCTCCCTCCTCTCTCTGCTCTCTCTCCCTCCCCTCCCTCCTCTCTCTGCTCTCTCTCCCTCCTCTCTCTGCTCTCTCTCCCTCCCTCTCCCTCCTCTCTCCGCTCTCTCTCCCTCTCTCTCCATCTCTCTCCGCTCTCTCTTCCTCTCTCTGCTCTCTCTCCCTCCCTCTCCCTCCTCTCTCTGCTCTCTCTCCACTCTCTCTCTCCGCTTTCTCTCCGCTCGCGCTCTCTCTCTCTCCGCTCGCCCTCTCTCTCCGCTCGCTCTCTCCGCTCTCTCTCCCTCTCTCTCCATCTCTCTCCGCTCTCTCTCCACTCTCTCTCTCCGCTCTCTCTCCGCTCTCTCTCCATCTCTCTCCACTCTCTCTCTCCACTCTCTCTCTCCACTCGCTCTCTCCGCTCTCTCTCCCTCCCTCTCCCTCCTCTCTCTGCTCTCTCTCCACTCTCTCTCTCCGCTTTCTCTCCGCTCGCGCTCTCTCTCTCTCCGCTCGCCCTCTCTCTCCGCTCGCTCTCTCCGCTCTCTCTCCTCTCTCTCTCCATCTCTCTCCATCTCTCTCCCTCTCTCTCTCCACTCTCTCTCTCCGCTCTCTCCGCTCTCTCTCCCTCCCTCTCCCTCCTCTCTCTGCTCTCTCTCCACTCTCTCTCTCCGCTTTCTCTCCGCGCTCTCTCTCTCTCCGCTCGCCCTCTCTCTCCCTCCTCTCTCCGCTCTCTCTCCCTCTCTCTCCATCTCTCTCCGCTCTCTCTCTCCTCTCTCTCCATCTCTCTCGCTCTCTCTTCCTCTCTCTGCTCTCGCTCTCTCTCTCCGCTTTCTCTCCTCTCTCTCTCCCCTCTCTCTCCATCTCTCTCCGCCTCTCTTCCTCTCTCTGCTCTCTCTCCCTCCCCTCCGCTCTCTCTCCCTCTCTCTCCACTCTCTCTCTCCGCTTTCTCTCCGCTCTCTCTCTCTCCGCTCGCCCTCTCTCTCCGCTCGCTCTCTCTCTATGACATGCAAGCAGTTCTGTTTTTTTTTTTTTTTAAATCGGCTGTATAGAAAGCCACAACAATAAGTGATGCAGTATTGGTATTTTTAGTGATAGGAGATTTGGTGGCATGGACACAATAACAAAAGCTCATACCAGGTAGAAAGACAAAACTAATAATATCATATTTACAGTAATAATAGAATATGCAACAAGAGATGTCAGTTTCCTTAAATCTTTAATGTAAACAGCAGGTTGAGGGGCTTTCAGACCTAGATACGAAGGTATTACATCTGAAGGTATTAAATAATAAATCATATTAGAAATATCCACTCATGATTCGCTTTTAAATAAAATGTACATGAACCTCCAAATTTTGACGGCCACATAGATCTTGCAAACAAAACAAGTTCCCTTTATTAAAAACACAAACATCCCCAATACTGTCTACTTGGCAGCAGCACAAATATCACTACATTACACCATCAGCATAACGAAGATCTTTATTTATTTATTTTGCTCAATATTGCTTCGGAATGTTACAGCAGTCGCAATCGAGCCTGATCGAACGGTATCAAGATAGAGGAAAGAGACAGGTGTACGTCTCAGGAAGCATGTAGCTATTAAAGTTGTGTGTTTGTTTGGGCTAAGCCAGTGTGTGAGTACACAGTATGCTCAAAGCAGCCGTGATATGGGGATAGAAGGCTTCAGGAACTTCAGAGGCAGTTTCCTATATTGTATTACAGTGCCAGGTTTTAGAACAACACACTTATTGTAACAGTCTAAAGACAGTATGTGAAGTATGGCGTAAGATACCTGGGAGAAAAACTCAAAATATACACTTCATCATCTTAAATACACTTGATCCTTTCTTCCTCTCAGAAACATTACCTTGCCACGTACATTACCTTGCCACATTAACATTGCCACGTAAATGTAAAACAGATTCTGTGTCTGAAATAGCACCCCATTCCCTACATAGTACACTACTTTATTCCCTATATAGTGCAGTTCTTTTAATCCTGGTCAAAGTTAATGCACTATAGAGGGAATAGGGTGCCATTTAGGACACACCCAGACTGTTGGAGATAAAAACTTAACGTCCCTCAACACCTCTTTACAGTCTCTTTATGAAATGAGCCATCTCACATCCAACGGCCTGTCGAAAGTCAACAAAACAAAACATCCAAGCGTTTATCAAAGAGCTTTTCAACAACAAACCCCAAGCAAATGACATACGCTTCAGTGAAGGAGTGAAGAGTGAGCAGGTTTTAAGGTGAGAGGAACACTGTGACGACATCTTGGAGAGTGACGACCAAACAACAACGTTTAGAGACCATTGAGCCCGTTAGAAGAGCATGTCTGGTTTAGGACCCATATGGATGCTTCCTGGTTTGGTCTCCATGGTGATGGGATGGTTCAGTCAGTGGGTCGCAAAAAGTCATTAAGTGCTGCAAACCTATTAAAACGTACCCTTTAATTAAAAAAGGAAGTTTAGCAAGAAGGAAGGAAAATTGTTCAATATAATCCTTTTTCTGTCGCTCATCATTTCATCATAATTTTTTTATTTTCCATTTTTTCCAGTTGCCGTTTTAGAAAAAAGAGAGTTGGTTGGTCCAGTCCAGGTGCTAAGTTATTTTGAATGGTTGGTTAGTTAGTTGCAGTCATAAACAAAGTCATAGTTGCTAGGTTCTTTGGGAATGGGGGGAGGGGCCTCTGGGATCTGGATGTTCTCCAGGTCGAGGAGGCGGAGCTTCATCTCCATGGAGAGTAGGGTGTCCATGTCTGACTTGGTGAAGTCACTGGTCATCTCCTTCCCCAGGAGGGCGTTCAGACCGTCCGTCCACACACAGTACTGAGGAGAGACAGGAGAGGATAAGTACGTGTACATACACGTCAGACAGACAACGCGCCCACCCCTGCACACACCCATAGCAGTGTATTAACATGAAGTGTCCCATGTCATGCTGGAGAATGGACGACCTCCACTGACTTCCTCTCAGTCCATCTGTGAAAGCTGTCATTGGCTGGGTGACCGTGCCAGCTGCCTAGTGCTTACCTCATGCTTGTCCGGAGCGATGAAGTTTAAATACTCGTCTGACTCATAGAGGACGGAGAAGGCCAGCTCCTGAACCTCCTGTAGTGAAAGAGAGGTAGAGAGAGGGGGAGCAAGAGGAAGGGGAGGGGGAGAGGAGAGAGAGAGAGAGAGAGAGAGAGAGAGGGGGAGCAAGAGGAAGGGGAGGGGGAGAGAGAGAGAGAGAGAGAGAGAGGGGGTGCAAGAGGAAGGGGAGGGGGAGAGAGAGAGAGAGAGAGAGAGAGAGAGAGAGAGAGAGAGAGAGAGAGAGGGGGAGCAAGAGGAAGGGGAGGGGGAGAGAGAGAGAGAGAGGTAGAGAGAGAGAGAGAGAAAGAGAGAGAGAGAGAGAGAGAGAGGGGGAGCAAGAGGAAGGGGAGGGGAGAGAGAGAGAGAGAGAGAGAGGGGGAGCAAGAGGAAGGGGAGGGGGGAGAGAGAGAGAGAGAGAGAGAGAGGGGGAGCAAGAGGAAGGGGAGGGGGAGAGAGAGAGAGAGGTAGAGAGAGAGAGAGAGAAAGAGAGAGAGAGAAAAGGAGGGAGTTCAAATGTAGCACTGTCACTAACATGCTAATGAGCCGCTCCTCTCCTCTCCTCCAGTGTGTGCGACCCTCCCGCTTTGACTCTCTAACACATTCCCTCCCCAGCCACTCCAACACCAGATGTCTTGGCTGTCGTGTGCCGGCGCCACCTGCTGGGTGCCAGGGGACGGAGCATATCGAGCAGGGGTACGGGGTACGAGCAGGGGTACGGTTGGGGGACAGAAAGGCACTTTGAGACATATTGTTGTCCAACACTAGATATTGAAATGCAGCCTAGGTCTGTGACTGCTCTGCCCGGGCCCAGAGAGGGGACTCTGCTCGTGTTCCCATTCATACAGCCTAAACTTGGCCTAGGACACAGTCTGCCAGTCAGCCAGCCAGCCAGTCAGCCGGCCAGCCAGTCAGCCAGCCAGTCAGTCAGACAGCCAGTCAGTCAGACAGCCAGTCAGTCAGACAGACAGCCAGTCAGTCAGTCAGTCAGACAGCCAGTCAGTCAGACAGCCAGTCAGTCAGACAGCCATGTAGGCCCATTCTTCCAGAAAACCATATTCGCCAACAAAGTAATAAAGGTCCAGGTGAGAGAGAATCGGTGCTCCTTTGTCTTCCAGAACATATTTGCAGGACCTAATCATTCAGCGTTAGCAGAATGTATGGGTTTCTAATCAGTACTGAGAACCTACAGAGGCTGGGCCTACGTACCTGCTCAAAGGAAGGGCTAACAATTATTTCATCTTGGTTAAGATGTCTATACATAGAAGATCGAGGGATTTGGGTTTAACTAGGCTGACATGTCAACAGCCACCTTAAATGTGGGTTAATATTCCTTGATATTGTGCTGGCTATTATTTTATCATATAAGACACAGATACACTGACATATACTATATTTAAGCAATAAGGCCCAAGTGGGTGTGGTATATGTCCAATATACCACGGCTAAGGGCTGTTCTTAGGCACAACGCAACGCGGACCCTGGAGGTGCCTTATTGTTATTATAAATGAATAAATGTTTTGCCATACCCGTGGTATAACGTCTGATATGCCACGGCTGTTAGCCAATCAGCGTTCAGGGCTTGATCCACCCAGTTTACAATGTCATAAGACACAGCCAGACTAACAAATACTGTACGGTCATAGACACACTGACGGACACTCAGCTAAAAAAGTAATAAACTCAGCTAAAAAAGAAATGTCCCTTTTTCAGGACCCTGTCTTTCAAAGATAATTCGTAAAAATCCAAATAACTTCACAGATCTTCATGCTTGTTCAATGAACCATAAACAATTAATGAACATGCACCTGTGGAACAGTCGTTAAGACACTAACAGTTTACAGACAGTAGGCAATTATGAAAACTTAGGACATTAAAGAGGCATTTCTACTGCCTCTAAAAAACACCAAAAGAAAGATGCCCAGGGTCCCTGCTCATCTGCGTGAACGTGCCTTAGGCATGCTGCAAGGAGGCATGAGGTGGCAGGTAACCTAGTGGTTAGACTGTTGGGCCAGTAACCGAAAGGTTGCTAGATTGAATCACCGAGCTGACAAGGTAAAAATATGTCGTTCTGCCCCTGAACAAGGCAGTTAACCCACTGTTCCCTGGTAAGCCGTCATTGTAAATAAGAATTTGTTAAATTGCAATGTCTGTACTGTGAGACGTCTAAGACAGTGCTACAGGACGGACAGCTGACCATCCTTGCAGTGGCAGACCACATGTAACAACACCTGCACAGGATCGGTACATCCAAACATCACACCTGCGGGACAGGTACAGGGTGGCAACAACAACTGCCCGAGTTACACCAGGAACGCACAATCCCTCCATCAGTGCTCAGACTGTCCGCAATAGGCTGAAAGAGGCTGGACTGAGGGCTTGTAGGCCTGTTGTAAGGCAGATCCTCACCAGGTAACAAGTCGCCTATGGGCACAAACCCACCGTCGTTGGACCAGACAGGACTGGCAAAAAGTGCTCTTCACTGACGAGTCAAGGTTTTGTCTCACCAGGGGTGATGGTCGGATTCACATTTATCGTTGAAGGAATGAGCGTTACACCGAGGTCTGAACTCTGGAGCGGGATCGATTTGGAGGTGGAGGGTCCGTCATGGTCTGGGGCGGTGTGTCACAGCATCATCGGACTGAGCTTGTTGTCATTGCAGACAATCTCAACGCTGTGCATTACAGGGAAGACATCCTCCCTCATGTAGTACCCTTCCTGCAGGCTCATCCTGACATGACCCTTCAGCAAGACAATGCCACCAGCCATACTGCTTGTTCTGTGCATGATTTCCTGCAAGACAGGAATGTCAGTGTTTTGCCATGTCCAGCGAAGAGCCTGGATGTCAATCCCATTGAGCACGTCTGGAACCTGTTGGATAGGAGGGTGAGGGCTAGGGCCATTCCCCCCAGAAATGTCCGGGAACTTGCAGGTGCCTTGGTGAAAGAGTGGCGTAACATCTCACTCGGTAACATCTGGCAAAATTGGCAAATCTGGTGCAGTCCATGAGGAGATTATTTTGGTGTCAGTAGAAAGGCCTCTTTAGTGTCCTAAGTGAGATGTTACCTAAGTGAGATGGCAAATCTGGTGCAGTCCATGAGGAAATGATGCACTTAATGCAGCTGGTGGCCACACCAGATACTGACTGTCACTTTTGATTTTGACCCCTCCTTTGTTCAGGTACACAATCTTCCATTTATGTTAGTCACATGTCTGTGGAACTTGTTCAGTTTATGTCTGAGTTGTTGAATCTTGTTATGTTCATAAAAATATTTACACATGTTAAGTTTGCTGAAAATAAACGCAGTTGACAGTGAGAGGACATTTCTTTTTTTGCTGAGTTTATAGGACACAGGCACACTGACAGATACTGTTATATAAGACACAGATACACTGACATACTGTTATATAAGACACAGATACGCTGACATGCTGTTATATAAGACACAGATACGCTGACATGCTGTTATATAAGACACAGATACGCTGACATACTGTTATATACTGTTATATAAGACACAGATACGCTGACATACTGTTATAAGTCACAGATACGCTGACATACTGTTATATAAGACACAGATACGCTGACATGCTGTTATATAAGACACAGATACGCTGACATGCTGTTATATAAGACACAGATACGCTGACATACTGTTATATAAGACACAGATACGCTGATATACTGTTATATAAGACACAGATACGCTGATATACTGTTATACAAGACACAGATACGCTGACATACTGTTATATAAGACACAGATACGCTGGCATACTGTGGATACACTCACCTTGTTCTGCTTCAGAGATCCCTTCTCCTTCATGTGAGGACAATCCTTACCAGTGACCACCGCTTTCATGTCGGCCACGGGTACTATGGGAGGAGGAGGAAGAGGAGGAGAGGAACGGCAACATCAAGGAAAACATAATTTTACCCTCCTCATCATCAGTTAGTTTACAGTACATTTTAGTCATTCAGTAGACACTCTTAGCCAGAGTGACTTACAAGTTAGTGCATTCATCTGAAGATAGCTAGGTTAGAAAACCACATATCACAGTTCTGTTGACATGCTGCATCAACTACTAACAATGTCAACAACAACCACCATCTTATTTAGCAAGTGTCAGTTGTCTCTTTTTAAAGGAAAACTGACAGTTTGTTTGACCCAGAGCAGTACTGGTGTTGCTACTACTCACATTTTTCCTGTAGAGAGTCATGGGGCACCTCTCCCTGAGGGCTCTCCTCCAGATCTCCGTAGTGCAGGACTTTATGGTTCGGAGACAGTCGACAGTACCAGAACTTATCTATGGAGAGAGAGAGAGAGAAAACCAGCGTTTAATGCCTAGATCAGTGGATAAAATCAAAAGCAAATCAGTGTATGATGAGGGAGGAAAGGACCAGCATAGAATACCTACAAACCTGTGAAACAGACACTATACATCTACATTCTGTACGTACTGTATAGACCAGAACCACCCAAATCATATTGATGCTGTTTTCTATAGGCTGCAACACCAAACACCAAAAGCCTAACACTATCCCATATAGACAGTTAGACACAGACAGTGAAAGTGGCACCTGAATCAGGTCAGGTGAGTGATGCTATCATGCGTTACTGAAGCCCTGGCACTGGGGTGCTATCGCCTGCTGGGCAGCTGGCACGCCTGAGCACTGTGGGCAGGGCTCCCATAGAGCAAGACCTTTCGCTTTATTCTCTACCCACCGTGCCAGCTCTTGCCCCGCCTAGGCACGTCCCTGGCAGAGCAGAGCTAGGCTGGCCCACGCATGGGCGGCACAGTCAAAATCCTAATTGCTGAGAATAGACATTTGGCAGCAGGGAGGCTGGCTGGTGCTGGTCTGTATGGAGTGGCTGTGTTGTGTCTAGTAGAGAGGTAGAGAGAGAGGTAGAGAGAGAGGTAGAGAGAGAGGTAGAGGTAGAGAGAGAGGTAGAGAGAGAGGTAGAGAGAGGTAGAGAGAGAGGTAGAGGAGAGGTAGAGAGAGGTAGAGAGAGGAGGTAGAGAGAGGTAGAGAGAGAGGTAGAGAGAGAGAGGTAGAGAGAGAGAGAGAGAGAGAGGTAGAGAGAGAGAGGAGAGAGAGAGAGTAGAGAGAGAGAGTAGAGAGAGGAGGAGAGAGAGGAGAGGTAGAGAGAGAGGAGAGAGAGAGAGAGGAGAGAGAGTAGAGAGAGAGGTAGAGAGAGAGGTAGAGAGAGAGGTAGAGAGAGAGAGGTAGAGAGAGGTAGAGAGAGGTAGAGAGAGAGAGAGGAGAGAGAGAGGTAGAGAGAGAGAGAGGTAGAGAGAGAGGTAGAGAGAGAGGAGAGAGAGAGGTAGAGAGAGAGAGAGAGGTAGAGAGAGAGGTAGAGAGAGAGGTAGAGAGAGGTAGAGAGAGAGAGTAGAGAGAGAGAGAGGTAGAGAGAGAGAGGTAGAGAGAGAGAGAGGTAGAGAGAGAGGTAGAGAGAGGTAGAGAGAGAGGTAGAGAGAGAGGTAGAGGAGAGAGAGAGGTAGAGAGAGAGGTAGAGAGAGGTAGAGAGAGAGGTAGAGAGAGAGGTAGAGGTAGAGGTAGAGAGAGAGGTAGTAGAGAGAGGTAGAGAGAGAGGTAGAGAGAGAGGTAGAGAGAGAGGTAGAGAGAGAGAGAGAGAGAGAGAGAGGTAGAGAGAGGTAGAGAGAGGTAGAGAGAGAGAGGTAGAGCGAGAGAGAGGTAGAGAGAAAGGTAGAGAGAGAGGTAGAGAGAGAGGTAGAGAGAGAGGTAGAGAGAGAGGTAGAGAGAGAGGTAGAGAGAGAGGTAGAGGTAGAGAGAGGTAGAGAGAGAGGTAGAGGTAGAGAGAGAGGTAGAGAGAGAGGTAGAGAGAGGTAGAGAGAGAGGTAGAGAGAGAGGTAGAGAGAGAGGTAGAGAGAGAGAGAGGTAGAGAGAGAGGTAGAGAGAGAGAGAGAAATAAAGGAAGGGAGGTAGGAAGATATCTAGCCTCCAGACAGAATGCTGCTCAGATTGTCTTATTTTATGGGTTGTTGTTTTGTTTCTGTTTCCTCAGCTGTTGGAGATAAAACACAGCCATCTGACGCTCATCTCCAATTCACTCCCATTCATCATTCATTTCTCAGCTAACTGACTAAGAAAATCAAGTTTAAAGGCTTTTAGATGCATTTTTGGTACACATAACATGTCATTTTTAACATGCATACAACATAATGGTATGTGTATCCATCTTGCTTGTGCTGACTTACAGTGCCTTGCGAAAGTATTCGGCCCCCTTGAACTTTGCAACCTTTTGCCACATTTCAGGCTTCAAACATAAAGATATAAAACTGTATTTTTTTGTGAAGAATCAACAACAAGTGGGACACAATCATGAAGTGGAACGACAATTATTGGATATTTCAAACTTTTTTAACAAATCAAAAACTGAAAAATTGGGCGTGCAAAATTATTCAGCCCCCTTAAGTTAATACTTTGTAGCGCCACCTTTTGCTGCGATTACAGCTGTAAGTCGCTTGGGGTATGTCTCTATCAGTTTTGCACATCGAAAGACTGACATTTTTTCCCATTCCTCCTTGCAAAACAGCTCGAGCTCAGTGAGGTTGGATGGAGAGCATTTGTGAACAGCAGTTTTCAGTTCTTTCCACAGATTCTCGATTGGATTCAGGTCTGGACTTTGACTTGGCCATTCTAACACCTGGATATGTTTATTTTTGAACCATTCCATTGTAGATTTTGCTTTATGTTTTGGATCATTGTCTTGTTGGAAGACAAATCTCCGTCCCAGTCTCAGGTCTTTTGCAGACTCCATCAGGTTTTCTTCCAGAATGGTCCTGTATTTGGCTCCATCCATCTTCCCATCAATTTTAACCATCTTCCCTGTCCCTGCTGAAGAAAAGCAGGCCCAAACCATGATGCTGCCACCACCGTGTTTGACAGTGGGGATGGGCTGTGTTCAGGGTGATGGGCTGTGTTGCTTTTACGCCAAACATAACTTTTGCATTGTTGCCAAAAAGTTCAATTTTGGTTTCATCTGACCAGAGCACCTTCTTCCACATGTTTGGTGTGTCTCCCAGGTGGCTTGTGGCAAACTTTAAACAACACTTTTTATGGATATCTTTAAGAAATGGCTTTCTTCTTGCCACTCTTCCATAAAGGCCAGATTTGTGCAATATACGACTGATTGTTGTCCTATGGACAGAGTCTCCCACCTCAGCTGTAGATCTCTGCAGTTCATCCAGAGTGATCATGGGCCTCTTGGCTGCATCTCTGATCAGTCTTCTCCTTGTATGAGCTGAAAGTTTAGAGGGACGGCCAGGTCTTAGTAGATTTGCAGTGGTCTGATACTCCTTCCATTTCAATATTATCGCTTGCACAGTGCTCCTTGGGATGTTTAAAGCTTGGGAAATCTCTGTACCAAATCCGGCTTTAAACTTCTTCACAACAGTATCTCGGACCTGCCTGGTGTGTTCCTTGTTCTTCATGATGCTCTCTGCGCTTTTAACGGACCTCTGAGACTATCACAGTGCAGGTGCATTTATACGGAGACTTGATTACACACAGGTGGATTGTATTTATCATCATTAGTCATTTAGGTCAACATTGGATCATTCAGAGATCCTCACTGTACTTCTGGAGAGAGTTTGCTGCACTGAAAGTAAAGGGGCTGAATAATTTTGCACGCCCAATTTTTCAGTTTTTGATTTGTTAAAAAAGTTTGAAATATCCAATAAATGTCGTTCCACTTCATGATTGTGTCCCACTTGTTGTTGATTCTTCACAAAAAAATACAGTTTTATATCTTTATGTTTGAAGCCTGAAATGTGGCAAAAGGTCGCAAAGTTCAAGGGGGCCGAATACTTTTGCAAGGCACTGTATATGTAGACATATAAGTATTTGGTGTCTGTTCTGCACTTAAAAAGACAGAGGCACTTGACTCTGATGCTGTCTGTCAGGTAGGTACTCAGCTTTAAGGAGAGTTTCCCTAATACTGTCCTGCTGTCTGTCAGGTAGGTACTCAGCTTTAAGGAGAGTTTCCCTAATACTGTCCTGCTGTCTGTCAGGTAGGTACTCAGCTTTAAGGAGAGTTTCCCCTATACTGTCCTGCTGTCTGTCAGGTAGGTACTCAGCTTTAAGGAGAGTTTCCCCTATACTGTCTTGATGTCTGTCAGGTAGGTACTCAGCTTTAAGGAGAGTTTCCCCTATACTGTCCTGCTGTCTGTCAGGTAGGTACTCCGCTTTAAGGAGAGT
>NC_056441.1:14479391-14611891 GCF_018296145.1 Oncorhynchus tshawytscha | reverse complement strand
TCTTTCTCTGTGTGTGTGTGAGTGAGTGAGTGAGTGAGTGAGTGAGTGAGTGAGTGAGTGAGTGAGTGAGTGAGTGAGTGAGTGAGTGAGTGAGTGAGAGAGAGAGAGAGACACCCACCTTGCCTCCGGCGGCTGCTGATCTTCCTGAAGCAGGTTCCATCACACAGACGGTTGAGCCTCTGTTGTTTGATAAGCTCCATGATCTCTGGCTGGATCTTCTCCCGCAGCTCCCTACAGACCAGAGAGACAAACAGTCAGAGACAGGGACCAGTCAGTCACACACACAGAGTGACCAAGAACCAGTCCGTCAGTCACACAGACACTCTGAGAGATGGGTTGCGTCAACATAACTTAACAGTTAGTGTTAGTTGAGATTTAAAAAACAAACTTGAATTAATAAAGGGTAGATCAGCATTGAGACCAGGGTCTAACTTACAAGGGAGACCTGGGAACATGAACACAACATGTAACACACATCATGTACGATAATAATATCAATACAATATATACAACGAGATGAATCAAAACAACTCTCACACATCACCTCCCTTAAACTCCATGTAAACTGTCCAATGGAAACCAGCGAGTCTAATTTCAAGGTGGCAGAATGCTATTCCATGAGCTGGTGGCCTAACAACTAAAAGCATTTCCCCCGGGTCAGTGGAGACCAGCGGGTCCTCCAGAACCAGCCAGTCCAGAGAGTGGGTCTGAAAATTGCTGGATCTCCAATTAATTTGTGAGTTGTGTTAGTAGGGTAGACTCTGAAGTAACCAATGCTGGATCAGAGACTCCCAGCCAACAGAACTATACAATATGCAGTGAATGAAAATGGTCCACCAACGATAAAACGCAGTGCTGAGTGAAAGGTTTTAAAATTATATCACCATAATCAACTACTGGGAGAAGTGTTGCTTGAACAATCTTCCTTATACTATCCAGTCAGGCAGGATTTATTTCTATAGACGAAACCAATCTCAATTCTCAGCCTTTTTTGTCAGTTACAAAGAGATGAATATTACACGTTTTAACAGATAGACCAATGTTACTTATATAAATAGTGAAGAGAACGAGGCAAAAAATAACCCCCTGCGGTGCACCTTTCTTGATATTGAGGAAACTAAATTGAATACCGTCAGTACGCACACAGTGTTTTGTCCGTTAGATAGTTCTGGAACCAATTGCAATATACCTGATTAAGGCCCATTTCAGACAACCTTTGAACAAGTAAGAAATGGACAACTGTATCAAACGTTATCTGATACCGTTATTAAACGGACCATTATCTCTCCTTCGACAGGTCAAGAAATAAGGCAGCACAATGACGTGTATAATTCAAACAACATCGACATCCTCAAAGACAAGTGTAGCTGCTGAAACAGTGCTATGTCCCGGTCTAAAACCAGATTGGTGCTCATTACAAATACAAATAGAAGTTAAAAAAGTTTGTCAAGGCAAGATACAGTTGAAATAGGAAGTTTACATACACTTAGGTTGAAGTCATTAAAAACGTTTTTCAACCACTCCACAAATGTCTTGTTAACAATCTAAAGTTTTGGCAAGTTGGTTAGGACATCTACTTTGTGCATGACACATGTAGTTTTCCAAAAATGGTTTACAGACGGATTATTTCACTTATAATTCACACTAAATTGACTGTGCCTTTAAACAGCATGGAAAATTCCAGAAAATTATGTCATGGCTTTAGAAGCTTCTGATAGGCTAATTGACATAATTTGAGTCAATTGGAGGTGTACCTGTGGATGTATTTCAGGGCATACCTTTAAACTCAGTGCCTCTGCTTGACAACGTGGGAAAATCTAAATAAATCAGCCAAGAGCTCAGCCAAGAAGTATAAACACCATGGGACCACGCAGTCGTCATACCGCTCAGGAAGGAGACGCGCTCTGTCTCCTAGAGATGAATGTACTTTGGTGCGAAAAGTGCAAAGCTATTCCAGAACAACAGCAAAGGACCTTGTAAAGATGCTGGAGGAAACAGGTACAAAAGTATCTATATCCACAGTAAAACGAGTTCTATATCGACATAACCTGAAAGGCCGCTCAGCAAGGAAGGAGCCACTGCTCCAAAACCGCCACTAAAGAGCCAGACTATGGTTTGCAACTGCACATGGGGACAAAGATTGTACTTTTTGGAGAAATGTCCTCTGGTCTGATGAAGGAAAAATAGAACTGTTTGGCCATAATGACCATTGTTGTGTTTGGAGGAAAAAGGGGGAGGCTTGCAAGCCGAAGAACAACATTCTAACCGTGAAGCACAGGGGTGGCAGCATCATGTTGTGGGGGTGCTTTGCTGCAGGAGGGACTGGTGCACTTCACAAAATAGATGGCATCACGAGGTAGGAAAATTATGTGGATATATTGAAGCAACATCTCAAGACATCATTCAGAAAGCTAAAGCTTGGTCACAAATGGGTCTTCCAAATGGACAATGACCCCAAGCATACTTCCAAAGTTGTGCCAAAATTTGTGTACAGAACTGAAAAAGTGTGTGCGAGCAAGGAGGCCTGCAAATCTGACTCAGATACAACTGCTCTGTCAGGAGGAATGGGCCAAAATTCACCCAACTTATTGTGGGAAGCTTGGGGAAGGCTACCCGAAACGTTTGACTCAAGTTAAACAATTTAAAGGCAATGCTACCAAATACTAATTGAGTGTATGTAAACTTCTGACCCACTGGGAATGTGATGAAAGAAATAAAAGCTGAAATAAATCACTGTACTATTATTCTGACATTTCACATTATTAAAATAAAGTGGTGATCCTAACTGATCTAAGACAGGGACTTTTTACTTGGATTAAATGTCAGGAATTGTGAAAAACTCAGTTTAAATGTATTTGGCTAAGGTGTATGTAAACTTCCGACTTCAACTGTAGCTCTGGCAAGGCAAGATAGTTTGGAAATTGGACGGTCGTTATCCAAGTCAGCCTTTGTGTAGCTCTTAGGGATAACCCCAGGAATTCTGCAGTAAGTAGTGCAGAAAGATGCAGCAGATAGGGATCAAGTGTGTCAGCCCCAGTGTATTATTATATATTTTTTTACATCGATCTTCAATAAGGCACTTACTTGATCAGAGTAAGGCATATCATGTTGCATCAATGTATTTGATCAATTTGGAAAAAGTCCTCAATATAGCTACATCATTGTCATCTCAGTTGAATTTTCAACAAAAATGATTTGGTTGGTTTATTTTATCTTAATTTGGGATAGGGGGCAGCATTTTCACGTTCGGATGAAAAGCGTGCCCAGAGTAAACTGCCTGCTACTCAGGCCCAGAAGCTAATATTTGCATATTATTAGATTTGGATAGCAAACACTCTGCAGTTTCTAAAACTGTTTGAATTATGTCTGTGAGTATAACAGAACACATATGGCAGGTGAAAACCTAAGAAAAATCCAACCAGGAAGTGGGAAATCTGAGGTTTGTAGTTTTTCAACTCATTGCCTATCAAATATACACTGTCTATGGGGTCATATTGCACTTCCTAAGGTTTCCACTAGATCAACAGTCTTTAGAATGTTGTTTGAGGCTTCTACTGTGAAGTGGGGGCGAATGAGAGCTGTTTCAACCAGGTATCTGACTGAAGGCCATGAGCTGATCACGCGCGCACCCGTGAGAGCGACCTGCATTCCATTGCATTTCTAAAGACAAAGGAATTCTCCGGTTGGAACATTATTGAAGATTTATGTTAAAAACATCCTAACGATTGATTCTATACATCGGTTGACATGTTTCTACCAACTGTAATATAACTTTTTGAACATTTCATCTGAAAAGTGTGACTTGCCCGCGCCTTGTGAGTTTGGATATGTTTCCGAAACGCGCAAACAAAAAGGAGGTATTTGGACATAAATTATGGACTTTATCGAACAAGTCAAACATGTATTGTGGAACTGGGGTTCCTGGGAGTGCATTCTGATGAAGATTATCAAAAGGTAAGTGAATATTTATAACGCTATTTCTGACTTTTACTGACTCCACAACATGGCGGGTATCTGTATGGCTTGTTTTTGTGTCTGAGCTCCATACTCAGATACGCAAATTCCATACGCAAATTCGACAGATGTTTTCGAGGCACAACATTACTGAACATAACGCGCCAATGTAAACTGAGATTTTTGGATATAAATATGAACTTTATCGAGCAAAACATACATGTATTGTGTAACATGAAGTCCTATGAGTGCCATCTGATGAAGATCATCAAAGGTTAGTGATTAATTTTATCTTTATTTCTGCTTTTTGTGTCTCCTCTCTTTGGCTGGAAAATGGCTGTATGTGTTTTTGTGACTAAGCTCTGACCTAACATAATCATATGGTGTGCTTCCGCTGTAAAGCCTTTTTCAAATCGGACATGATGGGTAGAATAACAAAAAGTTAAGCTTTAATTTGGTGTATTGCACTTTTTGTGAATGTATGAAAGTTAAATATTTCAAAAAAATATTTTGGAATTTCTCTCTCTGCCTTTTCAGCGGATGTTGTCGAGGGGTCCCTTAACGCTTAGAAATGTAGTGGACACCTCCTAAATGTAGTGGACACCTCCTAAATGTAGTGGACACCTCCTAAATGTAGTGGACACCTCCTAAATGTAGTGGACACCTCCTAAATGTAGTGGACACCTTCTAAATGTAGTGGACACCTTCTAAATGTAGTGGACACCTTCTAAATGTAGTGGACACCCTCTAAATTTGACACTGTTAGACTGACTGGCCACAGACTGTGTGTGTGTGTGTGCGTGTGTGTGTGAGAGAGAGAGCCCCCCTCTCCACCCCATCCAATCCCCCCCAGTCTCATTACAGACGAGGGCGCTGCACAGTGCCCTGCTGTGATCCCTGTCATGTGGACTAACATGTAGGTTTCTCTGCGTGTTCGGTCTCTGGTATGAAAGATATGAACACAGCCCCTAACAGCTAGCCAACATTAATTATACATACAACCTATTGACTGGGGAAACCTGCAGTGCCCACACAGTCCTACAGCTCACCAGCCAATCAGGACGCTGCTGTGGAGCTGACAGCCAATAAGAGGGCTGCTGTGGATCGATCTGACAACCAATGAGAGGGATGCTGTGGAGCGAACAGACAATTAGAGGGCAGTCCAATCAGATTTTCTCTTTCTCATTACGTCAGTTTCTCTGTGCCTTTCCCGAGCCGTTATTTTCACTGCAGCTCTGTGCTTTCAGATCATCAGTGGACCAGGGGTGACGTTTCCCCTAGGTACATATCTAGGATAATCTCCCCTCCACCAATTCAATCCTTAACCATTAGTGGGGAAAATGCTAAACTGGCTCAAGATCAGAGTCTAGGGTCAACTTCACCCTACTCTGATAACGAACTGTCGGGGAGAGGGGGATGCTAAGGAATGGATTCAGGTCCCATACATGTAATGACAGATCATTAATTTTCTGTATAGCATTTGGTTGGGAATGATCTATATGGCTGGACACCCATAGTGAGATTGTCATTATCTGTGGCAGGTTCTGTGTCTCAGATGTTTTGGCACGGCCATTTCATAAATCAGATTCATTACAGCTCAAAGTCATTCTCTCCTTGCCTCTGAAAATCATCTGCAACTGAGTTAACTAAAATGAGCTCTTTCAAAGATAATACTCTGGAATGTAGTTGGAAGAGTATGAAGTGGCAGGGCCCACTGAGATGAGAGTGGAATGCAAACACTCATGGAAATGCAGTTTATATAGAAGTGTGGAATATTGAACGAAAATTCTATAGAGGATTTGAGAATAAATTATGACTTTTTTCCCCTTCTAGACATTAAGATGCGGACTAACACTTTCTCTCAAAAGTTTCTTCTGCATGTCATATTAATTCCTTATAAAGATCCTGTTTAAAATTAGCTAGTCGAATTTGAATGAATGCCTTTACAGAATGTAAATATTACACAGGTCTTTCTTTATAGCACATTGTAAACCTAACACTGGAACAACACTTGCCCAAACCTTTAACGTTTACCAGCCAAATAAAACAAAAAATCAGTCTACCCGGCAGAGCAAATCAAATGCACCTAAAGGTCAACCGCTGGCCAATCAGATAACTCAGATCAACGTGTATGCACAGATCTAGTGTCATAGACTGTAAAAATGTCCTCGATGCACAGCAAAGTTGATGTGAGATTTCAAAGCTTTTAGAACCATGACCAGAGAGAGACAAAACAAATCCAACAAAGAGCTGCTGTTTTTATGTGTAAGTTAATGTTCTACAGTTTTATTAGCCATTGCATTGTTATTATTTGCGGCTTGTCTTTTTTATTATCAAGGAATATTTCACTTTCTCTGGTCATAGAAATTTCACCATCAGCTGGAAGACTGTCCCCTTATCTCAGCAGAGGGAGGGAGGAGGCTTCACTGCTGCTGCCTCCACTCAGACTGACCATCAGCTGGAAGACTGTCCCCTTATCTCAGCAGAGGGAGAGAGGAGGCTTCAATGCTGCCCCCTCCACTCAGACTGACCATCAGCTGGAAGACTGTCCCCTTATCTCAGCAGAGGGAGAGAAGAGGCTTCACTGCTGGCTCAGACAGAACACCATAGTACCCCCCTCCAGCTCAGACTGACCATCAGCTGGAAGACTGTCCCATCTCCTATCTCAGCAGGGGAGGGAGGAGCCCTCTCCTGTACTCCCTGTTTCACTGCTGCTGCCTCCACTCAGATCAAGTTTGACCATCAGTGGAAGACTGATTACCCCCTTATCTCAGGGAGCAGAGGGGGTGGTGTCAGGAAAAGGCTTCAAAACTAAGGAGATGCTGCCTCCAGCAGACCCCCTGACCATCAGCTGGAAGACAAGTTTTGTCCCCATCACAGACAAACTATCTCAGACAGCAGAGGAGGCGCAGCAGGCCTCTTCAACCTCAGGAGGCTTCACTGTCTGCACTCCCCTACCACTCAGATCCTGACCATCAGCTGGAAGACTGTCCCCTTATCTCAGCAGAGGGAGGGAGGAGGCTTCACTGCAAACTGCTGCCTCCAGGACACCTACACCAGACTGACCATCAGCTGGAAGACTGTCCCCTGTCATCTCAGCAGAGCTGGGAGGGACTGGAGGCTTCACTGCTGACTGTTAAACCCCCTCAGACTGACCATCACTGTCAATGACACTGACTCACTCAGCCACTTTAATCATGGGAATTGATGGAAGACTGCCACTTTAAACCCCTTATCTCAGCAGATGCATACGTTGATACTGTAGGCTTCACTGCTGCATGTATCCTAGCCACTTTAACTAGACTGACCATCAGCTGGAAGACTGTCCCCATCACTCATCTCAGCAGTATAAGGGAGTTTTTTTTTTGGAAGGTTAGGCTTCGTTATTACTGCATTGAACTAGAAGCACCCCTCCACATTAACAGACTAACCATGTGTATGTGACCATCAGCTGGAAGACTGTCCCCTTATCTCAGCAGAGGGAGAGAAGAGGACTTCATCTGCTGCTGCCCCCTCCACTCAGACTGACCATCAGCTGGAAGACTGTCCCCTTATCTCAGCAGAGGGAGAGAGGAGGCTTCAATGCTGCCCCCTCCACTCAGACTGACCATCAGCTGGAAGACTGTCCCCTTATCTCAGCAGAGGGAGAGAGGAGGCTTCAATGCTGCCCCCTCCACTCAGACTGACCATCAGCTGGAAGACTGTCCCCTTATCTCAGCAGAGGGAGAGAGGAGGCTTCACTGCTGCCCCCTCCACTCAGACTGACCATCAGCTGGAAGACTCCCTTATCTCTGAGAAGAACAACATTTTACAAAAAAAATAAAGTCTGAGTGGTAGATCTCAGCTTGCATTTTGACTCAAAGGAATATTGACTCAAAAAGGAATATTGACCACTGCTGCAGCCTAAAAATAACCTAATGGGGTACTGACTCTGAATACCATTTGTAGGCAAATCAGATTATAATGCAGATTTTCAATCATGAGTGGAACCGAATGCATGCGTCTGATGCAGCATATGTCAATAGTTGAATTTAGTTGGGTTTTTTTTATGAAAAAGGGGGTGAAATAAAGGAGGAATGGAGGTCTATTAAATGTGTGTTAACGAAAGTGTTTCCTTTCTTCCACAGTCATATTGTCTCTCGTTCCCTTTTCCTTTCTTCCAGTCATATTGTCTCTTGTTCCCTTTTTCTTCCTTCCATAGTCATATTGTCTCTCGTTCCCTTTTCCTTTCTTCCATAGTCATATTGTCTCTCGTTCCCTTTGTTTCCTTTCTTCCACAGTCATATTGTCTCTCGTTCCCTTTTCCTTTCTTCCAGTCATATTGTCTCTCGTTCCCTTTTCCTTTCTTCCAGTCATATTGTCTCTCGTTCCCTTTTCCTTTCTTCCAGTCATATTGTCTCTCGTTCCCTTTTTTCTTCCTTCCATAGTCATATTGTCTCTCGTTCCCTTTTCCTTTCTTCCATAGTCATATTGTCTCTCGTTCCCTTTGTTTCCTTTCTTCCACAGTCATATTGTCTCTCGTTCCCTTTTTTCCTTTCTTCCAGTCATATTGTCTCTCGTTCCCTTTTCCTTTCTTCCATAGTCATATTGTCTCTCGTTCCCTTTTCCTTTCTTCCAGTCATATTGTCTCTCGTTCCCTTTTCCTTTCTTCCAGTCATATTGTCTCTCGTTCCCTTTTCCTTTCTTCCAGTCATATTGTCCTTTCTTCCTTTCTTCCAGTCATATTGTCTCTCGTTCCCTTTGTTTCCTTTCTTCCAGTCATATTGTCTCTCGTTCCCTTTTCCTTTCTTCCAGTCATATTGTCTCTCGTTCCCTTTTTTCCTTTCTTCCAGTCATATTGTCTCTCGTTCCCTTTGTTTCCTTTCTTCCAGTCATATTGTCTCTCGTTCCCTTTTCCTTTCTTCCAGTCATATTGTCTCTCGTTCCCTTTTCCTTTCTTCCAGTCATATTGTCTCTCGTTCCCTTTGTTTCCTTTCTTCCAGTCATATTGTCTCTCGTTCCCTTTTTTCCTTTCTTCCAGTCATATTGTCTTGTCTTCCTCATATTGTTCCCTTTGTTTCCTTTCTTCCAGTCATATTGTCTCTCGTTCCCTTTGTTTCCTTTCTTCACAGTCATATTGTCTCTCGTTCCCTTTTCCTTTCTTCCAGTCATATTGTCTCTCGTTCCCTTTGTTTCCTTTCTTCCAGTCATATTGTCTCTCGTTCCCTTTGTTTCCTTTCTTCCATAGTCATATTGTCTCTCGTTCCCTTTTCCTTTCTTCCAGTCATATTGTCTCTCGTTCCCTTTGTTTCCTTTCTTCCAGTCATATTGTCTCTCGTTCCTTTTTTCCTTTCTTCCATAGTCATATTGTCTCTCGTTCCCTTTTTCCTTTCTTCCAGTCATATTGTCTCTCGTTCCCTTTTTTCCTTTCTTCCAGTCATATTGTCTCTCGTTCCCTTTTCCTTTCTTCCATAGTCATATTGTCTCTCGTTCCCTTTTCCTTTCTTCCATAGTCATATTGTCTCTCGTTCCCTTTTCCTTTCTTCCAGTCATATTGTCTCTCGTTCCCTTTGTTTCCTTTCTTCCACAGTCATATTGTCTCTCGTTCCCTTTTCCTTTCTTCCAGTCATATTGTCTCTCGTTCCCTTTGTTTCCTTTCTTCCACAGTCATATTGTCTCTCGTTCCCTTTTCCTTTCTTCCAGTCATATTGTCTCTCGTTCCCTTTTCCTTTCTTCCAGTCATATTGTCTCTCGTTCCCTTTTCCTTTCTTCCAGTCATATTGTCTCTCGTTCCCTTTGTTTCCTTTCTTCCAGTCATATTGTCTCTCGTTCCCTTTGTTTCCTTTCTTCCACAGTCACATTGTCTCTCGTTCCCTTTTCCTTTCTTCCATAGTCATATTGTCTCTCGTTCCCTTTTCCTTTCTTCCAGTCATATTGTCTCTCGTTCCCTTTGTTTCCTTTCTTCCATAGTCATATTGTCTCTCGTTCCCTTTGTTTCCTTTCTTCCAGTCATATTGTCTCTCGTTCCCTTTTCCTTTCTTCCAGTCATATTGTCTCTCGTTCCCTTTTCCTTTCTTCCAGTCATATTGTCTCTCGTTCCCTTTTCCTTTCTTCCAGTCATATTGTCTCTCGTTCCCTTTGTTTCCTTTCTTCCACAGTCATATTGTCTCTCGTTCCCTTTTCCTTTCTTCCATAGTCATATTGTCTCTCGTTCCCTTTGTTTCCTTTCTTCCAGTCATATTGTCTCTCGTTCCCTTTGTTTCCTTTCTTCCACAGTCATATTGTCTCTCGTTCCCTTTGTTTCCTTTCTTCCACAGTCACATTGTCTCTCGTTCCCTTTTCCTTTCTTCCATAGTCATATTGTCTCTCGTTCCCTTTTCCTTTCTTCCAGTCATATTGTCTCTCGTTCCCTTTGTTTCCTTTCTTCCATAGTCATATTGTCTCTCGTTCCCTTTTCCTTTCTTCCATAGTCATATTGTCTCTCGTTCCCTTTGGTTTGGTCTTTATTTGGACTGGTTAAAGAATAGGGCATCATGAGAAGATTTATGTCATGAATATTAGCAGCTATTTTCTTTCTTCAATCTCACAGGCGTCATGTTTTAGTCCTCTTTTTAATGAAGGATTGGTTACATCTACCTAATGAATATCACTGATTCCTTCCTTTCTCAGGCAGTAATATCACTGATTCCTTCCTTTCTCAGGCAGTAAAATCACTGATTCCTTCCTTTCTCAGGCAGTAATATCACTGATTCCTTCCTTTCTCAGGCAGTAAAATCACTGATTCCTTCCTTTCTCAGGCAGTAAAATCACTGATTCCTTCCTTTCTCAGGCAGTAAAATCACTGAGTCCTTCCTTTCTCAGGCAGTAAAATCACTGATTCCTTCCTTTCTCAGGCAGTAATAACACACACACACACACACACACACACACTCCATTGACTCACAGGATGGGGCGTGACTGGAAGTCTTCTTGGTTCATCCTCTCAGACTGGCGTATCTTCAGGATCTCAGTATAACTCAGGTTCTGCAGGCGACTCTTTAACTGGTCCAGGGAATTAGGCTTCTGTGTCAGCGCTCGCATGATCTGCTCTCTTACCACCTGCATCACCTGGGAGGAGAAGAAAGAGGGGGATTTAGACGAGGGGAGAGGTGGTAAGAACTTCGATGTCTGGATAGGTAGAGAAGGAAATCTAGGCTACACATTTGGGTCCGGTTTCCCAGACAGATTCATCTTAGACCTGGTCCAAAAGCATTCTCATTGGAGGTTCTTCTTTCTAGGACTAGGATGAATCTGTGTCTAGGAAACAGTCTCATGATGTGATATAAATACGCCGTTGTGCAAAGGCACATTAAATGGAGGAAAACAATTATTTACTCGCACACACAGTTATATGAATACATATCACTTTCACATCACTGTTCTGAGCTTTCGGGGCAAACATCCCATCTCCTCAAAAAGTTTGCTCTTGCGGACGTTTGCAGAGCTCCTGAGGGAGAGAGAGAGAGCCAAGGAACCTCTGGGAAACAGTCATTTAAACAGAGCACAAAACACTAGAGAATTGTATTTACTTTATTTAACAAGGCAAGTCAATGACGGTCTACCCCGACCAAACCCGGACGACGCTGGGCCAATTTTGTGCCGTTCTATGGGACTCCCAATCACGTCTGGATGTGATACAGCCTGGATTCGAACCAGGGACTGTAGTGACGTCTCTTGCACAAAGATGCAGTGACTTAGACCCCTGCGCCACTCGGGAGGTCAGAAAACATTTTTCTTGCTGCTCCAGTAAAGAGCCCTGGGGACTAATGGTGCGAGATGGCAACTATAAACCCGGGTAGTTTGACTCCTGGAAGCTGATTGGCTGAAAGCTGTGGGATATCAGATAAAATACCAGAGGTATGATGCAAAATTACTTGTTTACTGTTCTAATTATGTTGTCAACAAGTTTTTAATAGCAATAAGGCATCTTGGGGTTTGTGGTATATGGATAATTTACCACGGTTAAGGGCTGTATCAAGGCACTCTGCATTGCGTTATGCATAAGAACACCCCTTAGCTGTGATATATTTGCCATATACCACACCCCCTCGGGCCTTACTGCTTAAATAACCCACACACAGAAGCGTGTGCGCCACTCACACAAACGGGCACACAAGGGCGTCGGATTGAGTCACTAATGGTGAATAACTCCATTGCCAGTTTATGGGGTCAGAGGAGCACATAATGTGTGCTGGTAAGGGGATGGAGAGCCACTTCCCAGTAGATAAATCATAGAAGGTTTTATCAGTGCACATTTTGTAATATAGTCCAGTGAATCTTCCCTCAGGGGGAAAGGGCAGGATGAAGGGGGCTAATTTTATACTGCTTAGTCTCCTGTAATACTCTGCATGCATCAGTGGAGAACATTCACTCAACGCATCCCTAACACTTGCTTATCCATTCGTATTGTTAGACTGTGGGAGAGAATCACGAGGCATGCCACTACATCAGAGATAGAAAGTCAGAGGGCATAGGATACTGTTGTATCCTTCACTCCTGGCTATAGCCACATTCTGCTGGCTGGCTTCCTAATGGCTTCCTATCAGAACCACTAGATGACCTCCTGTCCTGCATATTATAATTACAGTATATAACTACAGTAGACTACTCTCCAGTATGTTTCATATTATTTATAAATACCGTGTATAACTACAGTAGACTACTCTCCAGTATGTTTCATATTATATATAAATACAGTAGACTACTCTCCAGTATGTTTCATATTATATATAAATACAGTAGACTACTCTCCAGTATGTTTCATATTATATATAAATACAGTAGACTGCTCTCCAGTATGTTTCATATTATATATAAATACAGTAGACTACTCTCCAGTATGTTTCATATTATATATAAATACAGTAGACTGCTCTCCAGTATGTTTCATATTATATATAAATACAGTAGACTGCTCTCCAGTATGTTTCATATTATATATAAATACAGTAGACTGCTCTCCAGTATGTTTCATATTATATATAAATACAGTAGACTGCTCTCCAGTATGTTTCATATTATATATAAATACAGTAGACTACTCTCCAGTATGTTTCATATATCTAAATACAGTAGACTACTCTCCAGTATGTTTCATATTATATATAAATACAGTAGACTGCTCTCCAGTATGTTTCATATTTATATATAATTACAGTACATAACTACAGTAGACTACTCTCCAGTATGTTTCATATTATATATAAATACAGTAGACTGCTCTCCAGTATGTTTCATATTATATATAAATACAGTATAACTACAGTAGACTATTATGTTTCATATTATATATAATAACTACAGTATATAACTACAGTAGCCTACTGTATGTTTCATATGATATATTACTACAGTAAATAACTACTGTATCTTTCATTCACAGTACAGCACAGAATGTCATCATTAAGGAACGGAGATATGCTAGCCTGTGTATCTATTCACCAGTAAGATTATCTCAGCCTTTTGTTATGAAGTTGCACCCTCATGCTGTTGTGATTCTAGAACAAACTATAATCACACCCTCATGCTGTTGTGATTCTAGAACAAACTATAATCACACCCTCATGCTGTTGTGATTCTAGAACAAACTATAATCACACCCTCATGCTGTTGTGATTCTAGAACAAACTATAATCACACCCTCATGCTGTTGTGATTCTAGAACAAACTATAATCACACCCTCATGCTGTTGTGATTCTAGAACAAACTATAATCACACCCTCATGCTGTTGTGATTCTAGAACAAACTATAATCACACCCTCATGCTGTTGTGATTCTAGAACAAACAATAGTCACATCCTCTGTAACCCATTAGTGATTTATGACATTAGACACATACTGTAATTGTATCATTGTACTGTGATGGAAGGGACTGTCTGTTTCGATGGGTGGCGTGGGTTCCATCCTTAGTGAATGAAGAGAGTGTTGTAGGTATTTAGATGTAACCCCTCTTCCTAACAGGCTGAGGGTTCAATATGTCGGGAATCATCAATGAAGTGCAAACAAGTAATGAAGAATGATCCACACAGGGAGGGGAGGGAGAGATACATACAGTGGCAAGAAAAATATATGTGAACCCTTCAGAATTACCCAGATTTCTGCTAAAATTGGTAATCAAATTTGATCAGATCATCATCAGTCACAACAATAGACAGACATGGTGATCTTAAACTAATAACACACAAATTATTGTATTTTTCTTGTCTATATTGAATACATAATTTAAACATTCACAGTGTAGGTTGGAAAAAGTATGTGAACCCATTGACTAATGACTTCTCCAAAAGGCCTTTCTTCAGACACTGTGTTAACTAACCTCCAGACGAACTTCAATGCCATACAACTCTCCTTCCATGGCCTCCAGCTGCTCTTAAATGCAAGTAAAACTAAATGCATACTCTTCTACTGATCGCTGCCCGCACCTGCCCGCCTGTCTAGCATCACTACTCTGGACGGTTCTGACTTAGAATATGTGGACAACTACAAATACCTAGATGTCTGGTTAGACTGTAAACTCTCCTTCCAGACCCACATTAAGCATCTCCAATCCAAAATTAAATCTAGAATTGGCTTCCTATTTCAACAAAGCATCCTTCACTCATGCTGCCAAACACACCCTCGTAAAACTGACTATCCTACCGATAGTCAGCTCACTGGTCACCATAGCAGCACCCACTCGTAGCACGCGCTCCAGCAGGTATATCTCACTGGTCACCCCCAAAACCAACTCCTCCTTTGGTCGCCTTTCCTTCCAGTTCTCTGCTGCCAATGACTGGAACGAATTGCAAAAATCACTGAAGTTGGAGACTCATATCCCCCTCACTAACTTTAAGCATAAACTGTCAGAGCAGTTTACTGATTATTGCACCTGTACATAGTCCATTTGTAATTAGCCCATCCGACTACCTCATCCGCATATTTCTTTTTTTGTTGCTCCTTTGCACCCCAGTATCTCTACTTGCACATTCATCTTCTGCACATCTATCACTCCAGTATCTCTACTTGCACATTCATCTTCTGCACATCTGTCACTCCAGTATCTCTACTTGCACATTCATCTTCTGCACATCTGTCACTCCAGTATCTCTATCTTGCACATTCATCTTCTGCACATCTGTCACCCCAGTATCTCTATCTTGCACATTCATCTTCTGCACATCTGTCACTCCAGTATCTCTACTTGCACATTCATCTTCTGCACATCTGTCACTCCAGTATCTCTACTTGCACATTCATCTTCTGCACATCTGTCACTCCAGTATCTCTACTTACTTGCACATTCATCTTCTGCACATCTATCACTCCAGTATCTCTACTTGCACATTCATCTTCTGCACATCTGTCACTCCAGTATCTCTACTTGCACATTCATCTTCTGCACATCTGTCACTCCAGTGTTTAATTGCTGTATTGTAATTACTTCACCACTACGGCCTATTTGTTGCCTTACCTCGCTAATCGTACTTCATTTTCACACACTGTATGTAGACTTTTCTATTGTGTTATTGACTGTATGTTTGTTTATTCCATGTGTAACTCTGTTGTTTTTTTGTGTTGCACTGCGTTGCTTTATCTTTGCGCAGGTCGCAAATGTGAACTTGTTCTCAACTGGCCTACCTGGTTAAATAAAGGTTAAATAAAAATACAAAATTAAATTGGAGATGTTGGTTAGAGCTGCCTTGCCCTATAAAAATAACTCACAAAATGTTAGTTTGCTATTCACAAGAAGCATTGCCTGATATGAGCCATGCGTCAAACAAAATAGATCTCAGAAGATTAAGATTAAGAATTGTTGACTTGCATAAAGCTGGAAAGGGTTACAAAAGTATCTCTAAAAGCCTTGATGTTCATCAGTCCATGGTAAGACACATTGTCTATAAATGGAGAATGTTCAGCACTGTTGCTACTCTCCCTAGGAGTGGCTGTCCTGCAAAGATGACTGCAAGAGCACAGCACATAATGCTCAATGAGGTTAAGAAGAATCCTAGAGACAGCTAAGGACTTACAGAAATCTCTGGAACATGCTAACATCTCTGCTAACAAGTCTACGATACGTAAAACACTAAACAAGAATGGTGTTCATGGGAGTACACCACGGAAGAAGCCACTGCTATCCCCCCAAAATATTGCTGCACATCTGAAGTTTGCAAAAGTGCACCTGGATGTTCCACAGCGCTACTGGTAAAATATTTTTGGCACAGAAACTACAGTTGAGTTGTTTGGAAGGAACACACAACACTATGTGTGGAGAAAGAGGCACAGCACACCAACATTAAAACCTCATCCCAACTGTAAAGTATGGTGGAGGGAGCATCATGTTTTGGGGCTACTTTGCTGCATCAGAGCCTGGACAGCTTGCTATCATTGATGGAAAAATTAATTCTCAAGTTTATCGAGACATTTTGCAGGATAATGTTAGGCTATCTGTTCACCAATTGAAGCTCAACAGAAGTTGGGTGATGCAACAGGACAAAGACTCAAAACATAGAAGTAAATCAACAACAGAATGGCTTCAACAGAAGAAAATACACCTTCTGCAGTGGCCCAGTCAGAGTCCTGACCTAAACCTGATTGAGATGCTGTGGCATGACCTCAAGAGAGCAGTTCACACCAGACATCCCAAGAATATTGCTGAACTGAAACAGTTTTGGACACTGTGTTAACTAACCTCCAGACGAGCTTCAATGCCATACAACTCTCCTTCCGTGGCCTCCAGCTGCTCTTAAATGCAAGTAAATCTAAATGCATACTCTTCTACTGATCGCTGCCCACACCTGCCCGCCTGTCTAGCATCACTACTCTGGACGGTTCTGACTTAGAATGGGCCAATGGACCAAAATTCCTGCTGACCCTTGTGCAGATCTGATCCGCAACGACAGAAATGTTTGGTTGAGGTTATTGCTGCCAAAGGAGGGTCAACCAGTTATGGGTTCACATACTTTTCCCACCCTGCACTGTGAATGTTTACACGGTGTGTTCAATAAAGACATGAAAACCTATAATTGTTTGTGTGTTATTAGTTTAAGCAGACTGTGTTTGTCTATTGTTGTGACCTAGATGAAGATCAGATCAAATTTTATGACCAATTTATGCAGAAATCCAGGTATTTCCAAAGGGTTCACATACATTTTTTTGCCACTATATATTTTTTACTTGTGTGAGTGTAATGTCTACTGTTAATTTATGACTGCTTATTTCACTTTTGTTTATTATCTATTTCACTTGCTTTGGCAATGTAAACATATGTTTCACATGCCAATAAAGTCCTTTGAATTGAATTGAAATTGACAGAGACAAAGGAGGGAGAGAGAGAGAGGAAGAGTATACACGTCTGTGTGTGTGTGTGTGTGTGTGTGTGTTGTTGTCTGTGGATAGAGGCGATTATAGTGCAGGATTCTGATCCAAAAAGCTTAGTGAAATCTTCCCAAAGAAAGACTGATCCTTCGCCAGGGGTAAGAAATGGATAGAGGGAAGACCAGACATCACGAAAGGAATACAAATATGAAACAAGACGAGACAACACAGCACCCAAAAACCTTCAGACTAAGGCTTCAAGGGTGTTGTTTATTTTTTTTTTTTTTTTTTGGGGGGGGTAATCCTCTCAAAAAAATGTTTAAAAAAACAAAAAAAAAACAAATCGGCATTTGCTCACAGAGAAACAAGTGAAAATGGCCCTACTTCAAATCCACTATTTGGGCATCCATGCATACTGTTAGTGAGTGCCACAAAGAGGAATTAAAGGAATTATCCCATTTATAATTCCAGATTCGATAAGCCGGTGGAATCACCAAATCCTGACCCCCCCCCCTCGTAATTTTCCAGCTGATTACACTCTTTAATCCAGGTTTATCTTCTGGGATGCAAATATGTTATGTTCCGCTGTGGTAATCACAGGGCCCTGAGTAAAACTTGGCATAACAATGACCTTGGAAAACAAACAAAAGACAGGGAGGGGGAAAACAGCAAGATAATAACAGCACTGTCATGTTTCCAGATACAGTACGACTGGGTAGTTATCTGGAGCGCTGAACATTTGAACCCATCTCTGTTACCTCTGTAGTAGCAGGATTACGTAACCTTTTGTTGTTTAGATGTTTTGAGAGGTACGACCTCCCCTACTCCCTATTTAGTAGACAGCATTCATCAGGCTCATGTTCATTAGGGAAAACATGTTGAAATAGGAAAGGTAATAATGCTGCATTGAACACATCCCTGAGCTCTTCCCACCTCAAACTCTCTCTATTAGGCTGTTGGTCTCACCATACATTATTGTTGTTAATCCTAGTTCTCCTCAGCTGCCAGTAACCCCCAAAAAGCAGAGGTGAGAATTAGCCTGTCACTAATCATGGCCCTTTCCTCTCTCCACTCTCACTTAACACCCCACCCACCAGACAGGGGGAGAAAGATAGCCAACAGGGATAGATGCCAATACTATAAAGTGACATTCTTTCCAATGGCCTATTTTCATATCCTAGTGGAGGTACTAAACTCCTCTCCTCTACACTCACCTTTCGGCCTTCAGGGGGAAGAAAACGGGGACAAAACCTAAATACTCAGTTTCATCCTATTCTCTCTGGAAGAACAGAGTAATGATGGGAGGATACTTTAGAGACACCAATGTCTCCTGTTCCTCTCCTGTCTGTCTCCCCTAAAGAAGATTTATGTCCGGTAGGTTGTGATTGACTGTCCTCCTCCAAGACTGACTGACTGGCAGGGACAAAGACATGCAGACAGGGAGACAGAGAGAGCTGTATAGTGACCAACCGTAATCAGGGACAGACCAGATGTATCACTCGTGTCCTAGAACCCTCCCATCTCCGCTTTTAATTACAATCTTTTTCTTTTTTTATTTCACCTTTATTTAACCCGGTAGGCTAGTTGAGAACAAGTTCTCATTTACAACTGCGACCTGGCCAAGATAAAGCAAAGCAGTTCGACACATACAACAACACAGAGTTACACATGGAGTAAACAAAACATACAGTCAATAATACAGTAGAAAAAAAAGAAAACAAAGTCTATATACAGTGAGTGCAAATAAGGTCAAATAAGGGAGTTAAGACAATAAATAGGCCATGGTGGCGAAGTAATTACAATATGGCAATTAAACACCGGAATGGTAGATGCAAAAGATGGATGTGCAAGTAGAGATACTGTGGTGCAAAAGGAGCTAAATAAATAAATACAGTATGGGGATGAGGTAGATAGATGGGCTATGAACAGGTGCAGTGATCTGTGAGCTGCTCTGACAGCTGGTTCTTAAAGCTAGTGAGGGAGATGGGAATCTCAGGGTTCAGTGATTTTTGCAGTTCGTTCCAGTCAGTGGCAGCGGAGAACTGGAAGGAAAGGTGACCAAAGGAGGAGGAGGAATTGGCTTTGGGGGTGACCAGTGAGATATACCTGCTTGAGCGCGAGCTACGAGTGGGTGCTGCTATGGTGACCAGCGAGCTGAGATAGGGCGGGGCTTTACCTAGCAGAGACTTGTAGATAACCAGTAGCCGGTGGGTTTGGCGACGAGTATGAAGCGAGGGCCAGCCAACAAGAGCATACAGGTCGCAGTGGCGGGTAGTATATGGGGCTTTGGTGACAAAACGGATGGCACTGTGATAGGCTACATCCAGTTTGCTGAGTAGAGTGTTGGAGGCTATTTTATAGATGACATCGCTGACGTCAAGGATCGGTAGGATGGTCAGTTTTACGAGGGTATGTTTGGAAGCATGACTGAAGGAAGCTTTGTTGCAAAATAGGAAGCCGATTCTAGATTTAATTTTTGATAGGAGATGCTTAATGTGAGTCTGGAAGGAGAGTTTACAGTCTAGCCAGACACCTAGCTATTTGTAGTTGTCCACGTATTCTAAGTCAGAACCGTCCAGAGTAGTGATGCTGGATGGGCGGGCAATGATCGGTTGAATCTCACAGTTCTCCATCAAAAATTCTCTCACACACTCGCATAAACACACACACACACACACCAGTCTCTGAGTCTGCATACAGGCTCATAATTAAGTCTCGTATTTATTCTCCAATTGTAATTACAAGTGATCTGTCATTCTGTCACACCAGTGGATTAACCATGGCCATTTGGTGTGGTCCAGAACAGGAGTGACAGGGGTGACATTGATGAACTTTGACAAGGACTGTGTGTGTGTGTGTGTGTGTGGGGGGGGGGGCAAACAAACAAAAATGGGTACATTTTGTTAGTCCCCCCGACATCAAATGCTATTTCTGGAGGGTTTAGGATTAAGGTTAGAATTAGTGTTAGAATTATGTTAAGGGTTAGGGTTCGGAACTAGGGTTAGAGTTAGGAGCTAGGGTTTAGTTTAGGTTTTTGGGTTAGGGTTAAGGTTAGGATTAGGAGTACAGATTAGGGAAATGTTTATTTTGAATAGGACTGAATTGTGTGTCCCCACAAGGTTAGCTGTACAAGACTGTTTGTGTGTGTTAAAAGTCAAGCAGGGGCTTTGCCATAATAATACAGGAACAACCTCAATCCCTACAGGAAAGGCAATGAGTGACTCATTTAACCAAATTGTTAGTACTTACTGGTTTCAATTCAAAATGACATCAGTTGTTGAGAACTAGGTCATCTATCTACTTTCAGATATCTGTGGTTTGTGACTCATTCACCCTCCCAAACGGCCCCATCCCATAAGGCTCTGGTCAAAACTAGTCCTCTATTTAGGGAATAGGGTGCCATTAGAGAGGCAGCCCCAGTCCCATGGGACGGTCATTAATATTCAGTATTTAATGACACGTCTTGAGCAGGAAAACAATTCTGTTCTGTCCATGCGGCTCCACTCACACTAATTAACAGCTTGAATATTCATCCTATTTAATAGGAACACATGGTCCCTTCACAACATGGCGCTCATTATGAATAATTTATTAGACTCCGCTCAAAGACCAACCAGTCAGGCAGCGTTGCTCACAAAGCACCTTGACAGAGGTGAGCCTGACAGACTTCGGGGTCCTGTTCATTAAGCACCATGTCGAAGAAAACAGACTGAAACAGGGAGGGACTGCCTGGACTTGTCCAATAGGAAAGGCTCAGTTATGTCTTTGGTTACAAAACATTTTTTTAAAGTATCTGTCCTAATGAACATGACCCAGTTCTGAAGGTACACATTATCATTCCCATTCAGAATTCATCCCCCTATTTCTGAGAAAATTACAATGAATGAATGAATGAATGAATGAATGAACGAACGAACGAGAGAGAGAGAGAGACATAAAAAGGCATGTTTTTTCTTTGTACCGGGAAAGCTCTGAAATGCTGATGAATAGAATGAGTTGTGGCAATGGCATATACTTTACATGTTGTAGGTAAGTCACTGCACTTTCACTTATTTTCCCCTACATTATTCCTGATCCAACCTCACTGTTCTAACACAAGATAAAGTACTGGGCCAGTATTCTTAAAGCGTCACAGAGTAGGAGAGCTGATCTAGAATCAGGTACCTCCTGTCTATTTGATCTTATTTATTATAATATAAAAGGCTAAACTGATCCTAGATCAGCACCCCTACTGTGAGACACTGAAAACAGGCTCCGATGGCATTTCTGGTTCTTTCAGTGTAAAGGCGTGTGAATCTTTCTCAGTGCAGCAGTGTTACAGGCTTGCCCTTTCCCTCTCTCTCTTTGTCCCCTAGAGACCTGTTAGAGAGAGTCTCTCTGCTAGGAGCAAGCATATATGTCAATGCATCCTGGCATCTGTGTGTGTGTCTGTGTGTGTTTCTGTGTGTGTGTGTGTGTGGCTCTCCAGAGAGATCATTCCTTACGCTTCAGCGAGGTTCTGTTTATTACTGCTGCATGATGTTGGCATTTTTAATGCATGCAGAGCTTGTTTTATAGGGAGGGTGTCCATGCAGAGCTTGTTGTATAGGGAGGGTGTCCATGCAGAGCTTGTTTTATAGGGAGGGTGTCCATGCAGAGCTTGTTGTATAGGGAGGGTGTCCATGCAGAGCTTGTTGTATAGGGAGGGTGTCCATGCAGAGCTTGTTGTATAGGGAGGGTGTCCATGCAGAGCTTGTTGTATAGGGAGGGTGTCCATGCAGAGCTTGTTGTATAGGGAGGGTGTCCATGCAGAGCTTGTTGTATAGGGAGGGTGTCCATGCAGTATAGGGAGGGTGCATGCAGAGCTTGTTGTATAGGGAGGGTGTCCATGCAGAGCTTGTTGTATAGGGAGGGTGTCCATGCAGAGCTTGTTGTATAGGGAGGGTGTCCATGCAGAGCTTGTTGTATAGGGAGGGTGTCCATGCAGAGCTTGTTGTATAGGAGGGTGTCCATGCAGAGCTTGTTGTATAGGGAGGGTGTCCATGCAGAGCTTGTTGTATAGGGAGGGTGTCCATGCAGAGCTTGTTGTATAGGGAGGGTGTCCATGCAGAGCTTGTTGTATAGGGAGGGTGTCCATGCAGAGCTTGTTGTATAGGGAGGGTGTCCATGCAGAGCTTGTTGTATAGGGAGGGTGTCCATGCAGAGCTTGTTGTATAGGGAGGGTGTCCATGCAGAGCTTGTTGTATAGGGAGGGTGTCCATGCAGAGCTTGTTGTATAGGGAGGGTGTCCATGCAGAGCTTGTTGTATAGGGAGGGTGTCCATGCAGAGCTTGTTGTATAGGGAGGGTGTCCATGCAGAGCTTGTTGTATAGGGAGGGTGTCCATGCAGAGCTTGTTGTATAGGGAGGGTGTCCATGCAGAGCTTGTTGTATAGGGAGGGTGTCCATGCAGAGCTTGTTGTATAGGGAGGGTGTCCATGCAGAGCTTGTTGTATAGGGAGGGTGTCCATGCAGAGCTTGTTGTATAGGGAGGGTGTCCATGCAGAGCTTGTTGTATAGGGTGTCCATGCAGAGCTTGTTGAGGGAGGGTGTCCATGCAGAGCTTGTTGTATAGGGAGGGTGTCCATGCAGAGCTTGTTGTATAGGGAGGGTGTCCATGCAGAGCTTGTTGTATAGGGAGGGTGTCCATGCAGAGCTTGTTGTATAGGGAGGGTGTCCATGCAGAGCTTGTTGTATAGGGAGGGTGTCCATGCAGAGCTTGTTGTTGTTGTATAGGGAGGGTGTCCATGCAGAGCTTGTTGTATAGGGAGGGTGTCCATGCAGAGCTTGTTGTATAGGGAGGGTGTCCATGCAGAGCTTGTTGTATAGGGAGGGTGTCCATGCAGAGCTTGTTGTATAGGGAGGGTGTCCATGCAGAGCTTGTTGTATAGGGAGGGTGTCCATGCAGAGCTTGTTGTATAGGGAGGGTGTCCATGCAGAGCTTGTTGTATAGGGAGGGTGTCCATGCAGAGCTTGTTGTATAGGGAGGGTGTCCATGCAGAGCTTGTTGTATAGGGAGGGTGTCCATGCAGAGCTTGTTGTATAGGGAGGGTGTCCATGCAGAGCTTGTTGTATAGGGAGGGTGTCCATGCAGAGCTTGTTGTATAGGGAGGGTGTCCATGCAGAGCTTGTTGTATAGGGAGGGTGTCCATGCAGAGCTTGTTGTATAGGGAGGGTGTCCATGCAGAGGGAGGGTGTCCATGCAGAGCTTGTTGTATAGGGAGGGTGTCCATGCAGAGCTTGTTGTATAGGGAGGGTGTCCATGCAGAGCTTGTTGTATAGGGAGGGTGTCCATGCAGAGCTTGTTGTATAGGGAGGGTGTCCATGCAGAGCTTGTTGTATAGGGAGGGTGTCCATGCAGAGCTTGTTGTATAGGGAGGGTGTCCATGCAGAGCTTGTTGTATAGGGAGGGTGTCCATGCAGAGCTTGTTGTATAGGGAGGGTGTCCATGCAGAGCTTGTTGTATAGGGAGGGTGTCCCAGAGCTTGTTGTATAGGGAGGGTGTCCATGCAGAGCTTGTTGTATAGGGAGGGTGTCCATGCAGAGCTTGTTGTATAGGGAGGGTGTCCATGCAGAGCTTGTTGTATAGGGAGGGTGTCCATGCAGAGCTTGTTGTATAGGGAGGGTGTCCATGCAGAGCTTGTTGTATAGGGAGGGTGTCCATGCAGAGCTTGTTGTATAGGGAGGGTGTCCATGCAGAGCTTGTTGTATAGGGAGGGTGTCCATGCAGAGATTGATGTATAGGGAGGGTGTCCATGCAGAGCTTGTTGTATAGGGAGGGTGTCCATGCAGAGATTGTTGTATAGGGAGGGTGTCCATGCAGAGATTGTTGTATAGGGAGGGTGTCCATGCAGAGAAAACACGTTTAAAGGGAAGGTGTCCATGCAGAGAAAACATGTTTAAAGGGAGGGTGTCCATGCAGAGAAACTGTCAAAAAAGGTATTCATCAAGAATCAGCTGATCGTGGCAACAGAACATGTACTATAGCGTACTATCTGTTTCACACAAAGTTTTGTAGGCCGTCATTTAAATAAGAATTTGTTCTTAACTGACTTGCCTAGTTAAATAATAGTTAAATAAAAAATATAAATAATATATATATAAACTCAGCAAAAAAATAAACGCCCTTTTTTCAGGACCCTGTCCTTCAAAGATAGTTCATAAAAATCCAAATAACTTCACAGATCTTCATTGTAAAGGGTTTAAACACTGTTTCCCATGCTTGTTCAATGAACCATAAACAATAAATGAACATGCACCTGTGGAACGGTCGTTAAGATACTAACAGCTTACAGATGGTAGGCAATTAAGGCCACAGTTATGAAAACTTAGGACACTAAAGAGGCCTTTATACTGATTCTGAAAAACACCAAAAGAAAGATGCCCAGGGTCCCTGCTCATCTGTGCGAATGTGCCGTAGGCATGCTGCAAGGAGGCATGAGGACTGCAAATGTGGCCAGGGCAATAAATTGCAATGTCCGTACTGCGAGACGCCTAAGACAGCGCTACAGGGAGACAGGACGGATACCTGATCATCTTAGCAGTGGCAGACCATGTGTAACAACACCTGCACAGGATCGGTACATCCGAACATCTGCGGGACAGGTACAGGAAGGCAACAACAACTGCCCGAGTTACACCAGGAACACACAATCCCGCCATCAGTGCTCAGACTGTCTGCAATAGGCTGAGAGAGGCTGGACAGAGGGCTTGTTGGCCTGTTGTAAGGCAGATCCTCAGACATCTCCAGCAACAACGTCGCCTATGAGCACAAACCCACCATCGCAGGACCAGACAGGACTGGCAAAAAGTGCTCTTCGCTGACGAGTCGCGGGGTGATGGTCAGATTTGCCTTTATCGTTGAAGGAATGAGATTTACACCGAGTTCTGAACTCTGGAGCGGGGGCGGTTTGGAGGTGGAGGGTCTGTCATGGTCTGGGCGGTGTGTCACACTGAGCTTGTTGTCATTGCAGGCAATCTCAAAGCTGTGCGTTACAGGGAAGACATCCTCCTCCCACATGTGGTACCCTTCCTGCAGGCTCATCCTGACATGACAATGCCACCAACGATACTGCTCGTTCTGTGTGTGATTTCCTGCAAGACAGGAATGTCAGTGTTCTGCCATGGCCAGCAAAGAGCCCGGATCTCAATCCCATTGAGCACGTCTGGGACCTGTTGGATCGGAGGGTGAGGGTGAGGGCAATTTCCCCCAGAAATATCTGGGAACTTGCAGGTACCTTGGTGGAAGAGTGGGGTAACATCTCACAGCAAGAACTGGCAAATCTGGTACAGTCCATGAGGAGGAGATGCACTGCAGTACTTAATGCAGCTGGTGGCCACACCAGATACTGACTATCACTTTTGATTTTTACCTTTGTTCAGGTACACAATCTTCCATTTGTGTTAGTCACATGTCTGTGGAACTTGTTCAGTTTATGTCTCAGTTGTTGAATCTTATGTTCATACAAATATTTACACATGTTAGGTTTGCTGAAAATAAACGCAGTTGACAGTGAGAGGACGTTTCTTTTTTGCTGAGTTTATATATGTGCTCTATTTAGGGAACAGGATGCCATTTGGAAGACGCAGTGAACTAAAGAAAAACATCATGGCCTCAGGTCAGGTGACTGTTCAGCATCAAACAGAGTACACACAAACCACATCTCTGACTGATATGACTGGAAAGGAGAAAACACACACACACACACACACAAAGCAGTGTCAAACAGAGTACTCATCTTTCACACACACAAATTCACGTCTTCAGGGTGAAGAAAATAACCCTTCACACAGCTTTTAGGACCCTTTGTAACGAAGCATCTGAGCTCATCGGTGTCCTAGTCCGCATCACAAATGACACCCTATTTCAGTGTACTACTGTTGAACAGGGTTCATATGGCTGTGGTCAACAGTAGAGCACTGAGTAGGGAATAGGGTGTAATTTGGGATGCAGCCCTAAAGTCCTAAAGCAGAGCAGTGTCTGTTGCAGATATCTATTCATGTTAAGGGCAATTACGACACACACCCTGCCCATGTCTACTCAATCATTCATGAGTCCATGTTGTACATGTATAGCTACTCTCTACTCTCCCCATGTTAGACAACACAGCCTTCTGATTCAATCAATATCAGAATCTTCATCCATTTAAATGTCCTCCTCTGTCATTGCTATGTGCCACCAGACATCATATCCAAAACCTACCACAACGTGACATCTAAATGTAAAGCCATCTACATCCCTGTTCAAATAGCTAGCTGCCGATTGCTTGATGTAAATGTCTGTTGATTTCCCCAGCCGTTATTTGTGTGCACTGCGTTGGCCTTCTCAGCATGTGGAGACTGCCTGCTCTAACTGAGATGAGAGATGCCTCCTAGGGCCACGGTATACAGCAATGCCCCCACTCCCCTCCCTCTTTTGTCTCAATCACTCCATTCTCCCCGTATCTGAAAGGAGGGTGGAGGGGATATTTTATTGTCACATACAGTACCAGTCAAAAGTTTGGACACACCTACTCATTCAAGGGTTTTTATTCATTTGTACTAAAAAAAAAGGGTTAAAACTTCTTATGGCTGCAGGGGCAGTATTGAGTAGCTTGGATGAAAGGTGCCCAGAGTAAACTGCCTTCTTCTCAGCCCCAGTTGCTAATATATGCATATTATTATTAGTATTGGATAGAAAACACTCTGAAGTTTCTAAAACTGTTTAAATGATGTCTGTGAGCATAACAGAACTCATATGGCAGGCAAAAACCTGAGAAGAAATCCAAACAGGAAGTGAGAAATCTGAGGTTGGTCGATTTTTTTCAACCCAGCCCCTATTGAATTCACAGTGGGATATGGATTAAGTTGCACTTCCTAGGGATTCCACTAGATGTCAACCATCTTTAGGAACTTGAATGAGGCTTCTACTGTGTTGTGGAGCTGAATAAGTGCTAAATTAGTCAGGTTACTGGCAGAGAGCCAGGTCCTGGTCACGCACAATTCACATGACAGCGACCTGCGTTCCATGGCTTCTCTACACACAAAGGAATTCTCTGGTTGGAACTTTATTGAAGATTTATGATAACAACACCCCAAAGATTGATTCTATACTTAGTTTGACAAGTTTTTTCGACTTGTGATATTACCTTTTGAAGTTTTCGTCCGACGTTCAGATGGACCTGCATGAGCGTTTGGATTTGTATACCTAAGCCCTAAAAAAGTAGCTACTTGGACATAAATAATGGACATTATCGAACAAATCAAGCATTTATTGTGGAACTTGGATTCCTGGGAGTGCATTCTGATGAAGATCATCAAAGGTAAGGGAATATTTATAATGTGATTTCTGGTTTCTGTTGACTCCAACATGGCGGATAATTTAATTTATTTTCTGAGCGCCGTCTCAGATGATTGCATGGTTTGCTTTTTCCGTAAAGTTTTTTTAAAATCTGACACAGCGGCTACATTAAGGATAGGTATATCTATAATTCCATGTGTATAACTTGTATTTTCATCTACATTTTTGATGAGCATTTCTGTAAAATGATGTGGTTCTCTGCAATATCACCGGATGTTTTTGGAACTAGTGAACGTAACGTGCCAATGTAAACTCAGATTTTTTATATAAATATTAACTTTATCAAACAAAACATACATGTATTGTATAACATGAAGTCCTATGAGTGTCATCTGATGAATATCATCAAAGGTTAGTGATTCATTTTATCTCCATTTTTGCTTTTTTGTGACTCCTCTCTTTGGCTGGAAAAATGGCTGGGTTTTTCTGTGAGTTGGTGGACACCTAACATAATTGTTTGTGGTGCTTTCGCTGTAAATCCTACTTGAAATCGGAGACTGTGGTGGGATTAACAACAAGATTACCTTTAAAACGGTATAAAATACATGTATGTTTGAGGAATGTTAATTATGAGATTTCTGTTGTTTTGAGATTGGCGCCCTTGCACTTTCACTGGCTGATGTCATATCATCCCGTTAACGGGATTGCAGCCCTAAGAGGTTTTAAACAAGTAAAAATGTATTTTAAGATTTGCGATTCTTGAAATTAGCCACCCTTTGCCTTGATGACAGCTTTGCACAAGCTTGGCATTCTCTCAACCAGCTTCATAAGGTACAGTAGTCACCTGGAATGCATTTCAATTAAAAGGTGTGCCTTGTTAAAAGATATGTTGTGGAATTTCTTTCCTTCATAATGCGTTTGAGCCAACCAGTAGTGTTGTGACAAGGTAGGTGTGGTGTACAGAAGATAGCCCTATTAGGCAAAATATCAATTCCATATTATGGCAAGAACAGCTCAAAAAAGCAAAGAGAAATGACAGTCCATTATTACTTTAAGACATGAAGGTCAGTCAATGCGTAAAGGTTCAAGAACTGAACGTTTCTTCAAGTACAGTCGCAAAAACCATCAAGCGCTATTATGAAACAGGCTCTCATGAGGACTGCCACAGGAAAGGAAGACCCAGAGTTACCTCTGCTGCAGAGGATAAGTTCATTAGAGCTACCAGCCTCAGAAATTGCAGCCCACATAAATGCTTCACAGAGTCCATGTAACAGACACATCAACTGTTCAGAGGAGACTGCGTGAATTTAATTATTATTATTATTTTTTACCTTTAATTAACTAGGCAAGTAAGTTAAGAACAAATTCTTATTTTCAATGATGACCTAGGAACAGTGGGTTAACTGCCTGTTCAGGGGCAGAATGACAGATTTGTACCTTGTCAGCTTGGGGATCTGAACTTGCAAACTTTCAGTTACTAGTCCAACGCTCTTAACCACTAGGTTATCCTGCCTTCATGGTCAAATTGCTACAAAGAAACCACTACTAAAGGACATCACTAAGAAGAAGATACTTGCATTGGAAAAGAAACACAAGAAATGACCATTAGACCAGTGGAAATCTGTTTGGTTCTAACGGCCGTGCCTTTGGGAGAAGCAGAGTAGGTGAACGGATGATCTCCACCTGTGTGGTTCCCACCGTGAAGCACGGAGGAGGAGGTGTGATGGTGTGTGGGTGCTTTGCTGGTGACGCTGTCTGTGATTAATTTAGAATTCAAGGCACACTTAGCCAGCATGGCTACCAAGCATTCTGCAGCGATATGCCATCCCATCTGGTTTGCGCTTAGTGGGACTATCATTTGTTTTTTATCAGGACAATGACCCAACACACCTCCAGGTGGTGTAAGGGCTATTCTACCAAGATGGAGAGTGATGGAGTGCTGCATCAGATGACCTGGCCTCCACAATCACCCAACCTCAACCCAATTGAGATGGTTTGGGATGAGTTGGACCGCAGAGTGAAGGAAAAGCCGGCAACAAGTGCTCAGCATATGTGAGAACTCCTTCAACACTGTTGGAAAAGCATTCCAGGGGAAGCTGGCTGAGAGAATGCCAAGAATGTGCAAAGCTGTCAAAGGGTGGCTACTTTGAAGAATCTGATTTGTTTTATACTTTTTTGTTAACTCCATGATTCCATATGTGTTATTTCATAGTTTTGATGTATTCACTGTTTTACTATTTTCTACATTGTAGAAAAATAAAGAAAAACCCTGAGTAGGTGTAACAAAACATTTGACTGGTACTGTATATACAGTGGGGAGAACAAGTATTTGATACACTGCCGATTTTGCAGGTTTTCCTACCTACACAGCATGTAGAGGTCTGTAATTTTTATCATAGGTACACTTCAACTGTGAGAGACAGAATCTAAAACAAAAATCCAGAAAATCCCATTGTATGATTTTTAAGTAATTAATTTGCATTTTATTGCATGACATAAGTATTTGATCACCTACCAACCAGTAAGAATTCCGGCTCTCACAGACCTGTTAGTTTTTCTTTAAGAAGCCCTCCTGTTCTCCACTCATTACCTGTATTACATGCACCTGTTTGAACTCATTACCTGTATAAAAGACACCTGCCACACACTCAATCAAACAGACTCCAACCGCTCCACAATGGCCAAGACCAGAGAGCTGTGTAAGGACATCAGGGATAAAATTGTAGACCTGCACAAGGCTGGGATGGGCTGCAGGACAATAGGCAAGCAGCTTGGTGAGAAGGCAACAACTGTTGGCGCAATTAGTAGAAAATGGAAGAAGTTCAAGATGACGGTCAATCACCCTCGGTCTGGGGCTCCATGCAAGATCTCACCTCGTGGGTCACTAATGATCATGAGGAAGGTGAGGGATCAGCCCAGAACTACATGGCAGGACCTGGTCGATGACCTGAAGAGAGCTGGGACCACAGTCTCAAAGAAAACCATTAGTAACACACTACGCCGTCATGGATTAAAATCCTGCAGCGCACGCAAGGTCCCCCTTCTCAAGCCAGCGCATGTCCAGGCCTGTCTGAAGTTTGCCAATGACCATCTGGATGATCCAGAGGAGGAATGGGAGAAGGTCATGTGGTCTGATGAGACAAAAATAGAGCTTTTTGGTGTAAACTCCACTCGCTGTGTTTGGAGGAAGAAGAAGGATGAGTACAACCCCAAGAACACCATCCGAGACGTGAAGCATGGAGGGGGAAACATCATTCTTTGGGGATGATTTTCTGAAAAGTGGACAGGACGACTGCACCGTATTGAGGGGAGGATGGACGGGGACATGTATCGCGAGATCTTGACCAGCAACCTCCTTCCCTCAGTAAGAGCATTGAAGATGGGTCATGGCTGGGTCTTCCAACATGACAACGACCAGAAACACACAGCCAGGGCAACTAAGGAGTGGCTCCGTAAGAAGCATCTCAAGGTCCTGGAGTGGCCTAGCCAGTCTCCAGACCTGAACCCAATAGAAAATCTTTGGAGGGAGCTGAACGTCCGTATTGCCCAGCGACAGCCCGAAACCTGAAGGATCTGGAGAAGGTCTGTATGGAGGAGTGGGCCAAAATTCCTGCTGCAGTGTGTGCAAACCAAATCAAATCAAATTGTATTTGTCACATACACATGGTTAGCAGATGTTAATGCGAGTGTAGCGAAATGCTTGTGCTTCTAGTTCCGACAATGCAGTAATAACCAACAAGTAATCTAGCTAACAATTCCAAAACTACTACCTTATAGACACAAGTGTAAGGGGATAAAGAATATGTACATAAAGATATATGAGTGAGTGATGGTACAGAGCGTCATAGGCAAGATACAGTAAATGGTATTGAGTGCAGTATATACATATGAGATGAGTATGTAAACAAAGTGGCATAGTTAAAGTGGCTAGTGATACATGTATTACATAAAGATGCAGTAGATGATAGAGTACAGTATATACATATACATATGAGATGAATAATGTAGGGTATGTAAACATTATATTAGGTAGCATTGTTTAAAGTGGCTAGTGATATATTTTACATCATTTCCCATCAATTCCCATTATTAAAGTGGCTGGAGTTGAGTCAGTGTGTTGGCAGCAGCCACTCAATGTTAGTGGTGGCTGTTTAACAGTCTGATGGCCTTGAGATAGAAGCTGTTTTTCAGTCTCTCGGTCCCAGCTTTGATGCACCTGTACTGACCTCGCCTTCTGGATGATAGCGGGGTGAACAGGCAGTGGCTCGGGTGGTTGTTGTCCTTGATGATCTTTATGGCCTTCCTGTGACATCGGGTGGTGTAGGTGTCCTGGAGGGCAGGTAGTTTGCCCCCGGTGATGCGTTGTCACTACCCTCTGGAGAGCCTTACGGTTGTGGGCGGAGCAGTTGCCGTACCAGGCGGTGATACAGCCTGACAGGATGCTCTCGATTGTGCATCTGTAGAAGTTTGTGAGTGCTTTTGGTGATAAGCCAAATTTCTTCAGCCTCCTGATGTTGAAGAGGCGCTGCTGCGCCTTCTTCACGATGCTGTCTGTGTGGGTGGACCAATTCAGTTTGTCTGTGATGTGTACGCCGAGGAACTTAAAACTTACTACCCTCTCCACTACTGTTCCATCAATGTGGATAGGGGGGTGTTCCCTCTGCTGTTTCCTGAAGTCCACAATCATCTCCTTAGTTTTGTTGACGTTGAGTGTGAGGTTATTTTCCTGACACCACACTCCGAGGGCCCTCACCTCCTCCCTGTAGGCCGTCTCGTCGTTGTTGGTAATCAAGCCACTGTTGTGTCGTCCGCAAACTTGATGATTGAGTTGGAGCCGTGCGTGGCCACGCAGTCGAGGGTGAACAGGGAGTACAGGAGAGGGCTCAGAACGCACCCTTGCGGGGCCCCAGTGTTGACCCCAGCGGGGTGGAAATGTTGTTGCCTACCCTCACCACCTGGGGGCGGCCCGTCAGGAAGTCCAGTACCCAGTTGCACAGGGCGGGGTCGAGACCCAGGGTCTCGAGCTTGATGACGAGCTTGGAGGGTACTATGGTGTTGAATGCCGAGCTGTAGTCGATGAACAGCATTCTCACATAGGTATTCCTCTTGTCCAGATGGGTTAGTGCAGTGTGCAGTGTGGTTGAGATTGCATCGTCTGTGGACCTATTTGGGCGGTAAGCAAATTGGAGTGGGTCTAGGGTGTCAGGTAGGGTGGAGGTGATATGGTCCTTGACTAGTCTCTCAAAGCACTTCATGATGACGGAAGTGAGTGCTACGGGGCGGTAGTCGTTTAGCTCAGTTACCTTAGCTTTCTTGGGAACAGGAACAATGGTGGCCCTCTTGAAGCATGTGGGAACAACAGACTGGGATAGATTGAATATGTCCGTAAACACACCAGCCAGCTGGTCTGCGCATGCTCTGAGGGCGCGGCTGGGGATGCCGTCTGGGCCTGCAGCCTTGCGAGGGTTGACACGTTTAAATGTTTTCCTCACGTTGGCTGCAGTGAAGGAGAGTCTGCATGTTTTAGTTGCGGGCCGTGTCAGTGGCACTGTATTGTCCTCAAAGTGGGCAAAAAAGTTATTTAGTCTGCCTGGGAGCAAGACATCCTGGTCCGTGACTGGGCTGGTTTTCTTTTTGTAATCCGTGATTGACTGTAGACCCTGCCACATACCTCTTGTGTCTGAGCCGTTGAATTGAGATTCTACTTTGTCTCTATACTGACGCTTAGCTTGTTTGATTGCCTTGCGGAGGGAATAGTTACACTGTTTGTATTCGGTCATGTTTCCGGTCACCTTGCCCTGATTAAAAGCAGTGGTTCGGGCTTTCAGTTTCACGCGAATGCTGCCATCAATCCACGGTTTCTGGTTTGGGAATGTTTTAATCGTTGCTATGGGAACGACATCTTCAACGCACGTTCTAATGAACTCGCTCACCGAATCAGCGTATTCGTCAATGTTGTTGTCTGACGCAATACGAAACATATCCCAGTCCACGTGATGGAAGCAGTCTTCGAGCGTGGAATCAGCTTGGTCGGACCAGCGTTGAACAGACCTCAGCGCGGGAGCTTCTTGTTTTAGTTTCTGTCTGTAGGCAGGGATCAACAAAATGGAGTCGCGGTCAGCTTTTCCGAAAGGAGGGCGGGGCAGGGCCTTATATGCGTCGCGGAAGTTAGAATAGCAGTGATCCAAGGTTTTTCCACCCCTGGTTGCGCAATCGATATGCTGATAAAATTTAGGGAGTCTTTTTCAGATTAGCCTTGTTAAAATCCCCAGCTACAATGAATGCAGCCTCCGGATAAATGGATTCCAGTTTGCAAAGAGTCAAATAAAGTTCGTTCAGAGCCATCGATGTGTCTGCTTGGGGGGGAATATATACGGCTGTGATTATAATCGAAGAGAATTCCCTTGGTAGATAATGCGGTCGACATTTGATTGTGAGGAATTGAGTACCTGTATGTTGTTATGATCACACCACGTCACGTTAACCATGAAGCATACGCCCCCGCCCCTCTTCTTACCAGAAAGATGTTTGTTTCTGTCTGCGCGTTGCGTGGAGAAACCAGCTGGCTGCACCGATTCCGATAGGGTCTCTCCAGTGAGCCATGTTTCCGTGAAGCAAAGAACGTTACAGTCTCGGATGTCCCTCTGGAATGCTACCCTTGCTCGGATTTCATCAACCTTGTTGTCAAGAGACTGGACATTGGTGAGAAGAATGCTAGGGAGTGGTGCACGATGTGCCCGTCTCCGGAGTCTGACCAGAAGACCGCTCCGTTTCCCCCTTTTACGAAGTCGTTTTTTTGGGTCGCCTGCTGGGATCCATTCCGTTGTCCTGGGTGAAAGGCAGAACTCAGGATCCGCTTCGCGAAAGTCATATTCTTGGTCGTACTGATGGTGAGTTGACGCTGCTCTTTGGTTCAGTAGTTCTTCTCGACTGTATGTAATGAAACCTAAGATGGGGTACTAATGTAAGAAATAACACGTAAAAAATAAAAAAAACTGCATAGCCTGTCAAGAACTACAGGAAATGTATGATCCTCTGTAATTGTACACAAAGGTTTCTGTACCAAATATTAAGTTCTGCTTTTCTGATGTATCAAATACTTATGTCATGCAATAAAATGCTAATTAATTACTTAAAAATCATACAATGTGATTTTCTGGATTTTTGTTTTATATTCCGTCTCTCACAGTTGAAGTGTACCTATGATAAAAATTACAGACCTCTACATGCTTTGTAAGTAGGAAAACCTGCAAAATCGGCAGTGTATCAAATACTTGTTCAACCCACTGTACATACACACCGGATAGGGAAACCTTGTCAGGGTGGAAGGAGGCAAGGCAAACAGGCAGATGCGATAAAAATAGCTTGTCTGACATCACAAAAGGGCAGGAACAGGGAGAGGTTCAGAGAGGGGGGGTGTAAAGGGGTGGATAAAAAGAGAAAGGGTGAGAGAAAGAGGGTATAGATATATGAAGGTAGAGAGAAGTAGAGGAAGTAGAGGTAGAGAGAGAGAGAGGTAGACAGGTAGAGTGGTAGAGAGAAGTAGGAGGTAGAGGGGTAGAAGGTAGAGGTAGAGAGGGTTAGAGAGTGGTAGAGAGAAGTAGAGGAGGTAGAGGTAGAGAGGGTTAGAGAGTGGTAGAGAAGTAGAGGAGGTAGAGGTAGAGTGGTAGAGAGAAGTAGAGGTAGAGAGGGGTAGAGAGTGGTAGAGAGAAGTAGAGGTAGAGAGGGGTAGAGAGTGGTAGAGAGAAGTAGAGGAGGTAGAGGGTGGTAGAGAGAAATAGAGGAAGTAGAGAGAGGTAGAGGAGGTAGAAGTAGAGGAAGTAGAGAGGTAGAATATTTTATGTGAGGAAAAGAATGATGGAGAGGGAGGGAGAAAACCTGCCTGGAATGAGAATGTCTGGTGATCTCTGTGCTGGAGGAGAGGAGACTGACTGAAGGTTAGGTGACTTTTGTTCAATAACGAGCAGATTCTGTCAGTGTCAGGCAGGGTACACACACACACACACACACACACACACACACACACACACACACACACACACACACACACACACACACACACACACACACACACACACACACACACACACCTCTGACTGAAATGACTGCTGGAGGCGAGGTGATTGACTGAAGGGTTATGGGGAGGTGATGGGCTGTGCTCTATCTCACTGCTCTAGCTAGCTGCCTCTCAAAGCTAGAAACATACATTCACGACCACTACACATACCTCCAGTCCACCACATCCATCTCTGAGATGGAGCCCAGCTCCATATGAAAAATAAAAGAGTGATCCCTTCCAAGTTAGGCAATCCGGCTATTTCAGCCACACCCGTGGCTGACAGGTGTATAAAATCGAGCACAACGCCATGCAATCTCCATAGCCAAACATTGGCAGTAGAATGGCCTTACTGAAGAGATCAGTGAATTTCAACGTGGCACCGTCATAGGATGCCATCTTTCCAACAAGTCAGTCAAACGTCTGCCCTGCTAGAGCTTCCCCGGTCAACTGTACGTGCTGTAATTGTCAAGTGGAAACATCTTGGAACAACGGCTCAGCCGCGATGTGGTAGGCCACACAAGCTCACGGAACAGGACCGCCGAGTGCTAAAATTCCATCTGTCTTCGGTTGCAACCCTCACTACCGAGTTTCAAACAGCCTCTGGAAGCAACGTCAGCACAATAACTGTTTGTCAGGAGCTTCATGAAATGGGTTTCCATGGAGGAGCAGCTGTACACAAGCCTAAGATCACCATGCGCAATGCCAAGCGACGGCTGGACTGGTGTAAAGCTCGCTGCCATTAGAAACTGGAGTAGTGGAAATGTGTTCTCTGGAGTGATGAATCACGCTTCACCATCTAACAGTTCAACGGATGAATCTGGGTTTGGCGGACGCCAGGAGAACGCTACCTGCATAGTGCCAAATGTAAAGTTTGGTGGAGGAGTACTGTTAATGGTCTGGGGCTGTTTTCATGGTTCGGGCTAGGACCTTAGTTCCAGTGAAGGGAAATCTTAAAGCTACAGCATACACTGACATTCTAGACGATTCTGTGCTTCCCAATTTGTGGCAACAGTTTAGAGAAGGCCCTTTCCTGTTTCAGCATGAAAATGCCCCCATACACAAAGCAAGGTCCATACAGAAATGGTTTGTCGAGATCGGTGTGGAAGAACTTGACGGGCCTGCACAGAGTCCTGACCTCAACCCCAACAAAAACCTTTGGGATGAATTGGAACACCGACTGTGAGCCAGGCCTAATCGCCCAACATCAGTGCCCGACCTCACTCTTGTGGCTGAATGGAAGCAATGGCAGCAATGTTCCAACATCTAGTGGAAAGCCTTCCCAGAAGAGTGGAGGCTGTTATAGCAGCAAAGGGGGGGAGCAACTCCATATTAATGCCCATGACTGTGGAATGAAATGTTGGACAAGCAGGTGTCCACAAACCTTCAGTCATGTAGTGTACTAAACGCAATTAGAATATACTCAATGGACACGAGGCCACATCCTAACATGCTAGCACAGCAGCAGGGAGACAATAGGTCAAGGAGGAGGCTTGCCAGCAGCCCAGCACCAGTAATCATCTATTTGCATAATCCAACAAGGCCAAACGTGAATGGAGTCTTCCAGACAAAGCTGATTATCCTGGGGGTAGCTATAGCTACAGTAACCATCTCAAATCAAATGGTTTTGGAACATGCACCGAATAGAGCAGGTGGAGACTTTACCGTGAAATGCTTACTAACAAACCCTTTCCCAACAATTAAAATGTAAGAACAATTTGAAATAAAAAAGGAAATAGTTACAAAATAAAGTACCATCATGTAATTGTTTTATATATCTGTCAATGACAATATTACATTTGAAAGATTTATTACATTTGTAATGTTAGCAGAGCCTGGTATGATGAATAGCAGTAGTGCATTCCTCTATTTCTAGGAAACTAGGTGTGGTAGATAATGCTAAATATTATTCACAACAATGTGTACTATCGCCTCCACTTCCTATGTGGTGTCTGCGTTCAGAAAGACGGCTTCAGAGAGACATATTTAGGATCTGTGTTCAGAAAGACGGCTTCAGAGAGACATATTTAGGATCTGTGTTCAGAAAGAAGGCTTCAGAGAGACATATTTAGGATCTGTGTTCAGAAAGAAGGCTTCAGAGAGACATATTTAGGATCTGTGTTCAGAAAGAAGGCTTCAGAGAGACATATTTAGGATCTGTGTTCAGAAAGACGGCTTCAGAGAGACAGATGTCGTATCTGTGATTGGGAGCTTTTAATCAGAAGGCTGAGATGGTCTGCTCTAACCTGATTACGCCTCAGAGTCACAAACACACACACACAGGCAGACTCAGGCTACCCAGTACAGCACTGCCCCATCTGTACTATGAGCATTGCTCTCCTCCTCTCTGCTCTCCTTCTCTCTGCTCTGCTCTCCTCCTCTCTCTGCTCCACTCTCCTCCTCCCCTCCGCTCTCCTCCTCTCTCTGCTCCCCTCCGCTCTCCTCCTCTCTCTGCTCCCCTCCGCTCCGCTCTCCTCCTCTCTCTGCTCCGCTCCGCTCTCCTCCTCTCTCTGCTCCGCTCCTCCTCTCTCTCTGCTCCTGCTCCGCTCCTCCTCTCTCTGCTCCGCTCTCCTCCTCTCTCTGCTCCGCTCTCCTCCTCTCTCCTGCTCTCCTCCTCTCTCCTGCTCTCCTCCTCTCTCCTGCTCTCCTCCTCTCTCCTGCTCTGCTCTCTGCTCGGCTATCCGCTCTGCTCTCCTCCTCTCTCTGGTCTTCTGCTCTCTGCTTGGCTATCCACTCTACTCTCTGCTCTTCTGCTCCTCTCTGCTCTGCTCCTCTCTGCTCTCCTCCTCTCCGCTCTGCTCTCCTCCTCTCCGCTCTGCTCTCCTCCTCTCCGCTCTGCTCTCCTCCTCTCCACTCTGCTCTCCTCCTCTCCGCTCTGCTGCTCTTCCACTCTCCTCTCTTCCTCTCTGCAGCCAGGCAACAATACAAACCCTCACCTCTCCTCCATTCCTCTCTCCATCCCTCCATTCTAATCAGCAGTCAGCAGCCAGAGCCCACTCTCTACTCTCCCTCCCTCTCCTCTCCCTCTGTAGATGTGGGAAGAGCAAATCAGCCAGTTTCTTGTACTTACATGTAATTGTTAACGCCATGGCTGCAGCTGCTGCGCTCCAGAATGACTGACGGCAAAACCTTGGACGCACTGAGACGAAAGGAGCAGCTAACGAATGCAGCGATGAAGAGAGAGGGTGAAGGAGAGGGGGATAGAGAGATCGGGGAGGGAGGGAGGGGAAGAAGCAGCAGATGGTCCCCTGGTAAAATGACAGAGTTGTGCTAACAGATTTTAAAGGCGCTAGCTGGGTATCTAGCCACGGGCGTGAGGCAGGTCGTTGTGGCGATCGTGGTCACGGAGGGCAATGCTCATCCTCCTGCCTGCTTGCTTGATGATATCTACCTCCTCTCTCTACTGCCAGTCTGAGAGGACCACCAGGCAGCCCCGTTTATGTTGATCTCAGTGTTTAAGCCCGATTGGGCGCATTCCACGGTGGTATGAGCCAATAGGGTGGCAGCTGAGGAATCACATGGGCTGTGGTGGTGTGTGTGTGTGTGGGGATGACAGGTTTAGAGACGGGGGGGAGGAGGAGACTGAGTGAGAACCTGTACATCAGAACCCCTCTGCCTGGATGCACAGAGCTGGAGGTTTTCTAGTCGGGAGGCGTAGCAAGCCCCTCATCACACACAGCCGTTTGGATAAAGAGACAGAGGGCTGTCGTACATGACCGTTCTTCGAAATAGACACACACAAGCATGCACGCACACGCAATCCCACACGCACCCACAGGCATAGAAGAGGCTCCCTTTTTCTAAAGTGGAGCCAGTGTAGTGCAGCAGCAGTAATTGGACTGGGGTTGCTATGGAAACAGAGGAAACAGTTTGTCAGATGGAGCGGACAGAGAGCAGGACAGAGTAGAGTAGAGCAGAACATAGCAGAGTAGAACATAGCAGAGTAGAGTAGAACAGAGCAGTACAGAAGAGAGTAGAGTAGAACCGAACAGACTAGAACAGAGTAAGTTGTATTCTACTATACTCTTTTCTACTCTGTTCTGTTTTACTCTGTTCTAGTAGAAAAGAGTAGAACAGAACAGATTTGAACAGAGTAGAAACGGAGTAGAGTAGAACAGAACAGCACACAACAGAGTACCACACAGCAGAGTAGAACAGAACAGAGCAGGGTAGAACAGAGCAGGGTAGAGTAGAACAGAACAGCACACAGAGTAGAGCAGAGCAGAGTAGAACAGAACAGCACACAACAGAGTACAGTAGAACAGAACTGAGTAGAGTAGAACAGAGTAGAGTAGAACAGAGTAGAGTAGAACAGAGTAGAACACAACAGAATAGAGTAGAAACGGAGTACAACAGAACAGCACACAACAGAGTAGCACCCAAAAGAGTAGAGTAGAACAGAGTAGAGTAGAACAGAACAGCACACAACAGAGTAGCACCCAAAAGAGTAGAGTAGAACAGAACAGAGAAGAACAGAACAGAGTAGAGTAGAACAGAGTAGAGAAGAACAGAACAGAGTAGAGTAAATAAACGTGAAGGTGGGACTACAGTAGCCACACCACAAAAGAGAAGAAAATGGAGGATGCACAGACAAATAGCCCGTTCCAAATAGCACCCTATTCTCTTGGTAGTGCACTCCTTTTGACCAGGGCTCTGGTCTACAGTAGTGCACCATTTAGGGAATAGGGTGCCATTTGGGACACATTCAAAACTAACACACACAGTAGGAGAAAAGGATCATGTAAAGAACAGGAAGGGAATGCAGGACAAGATGTGGTTGTAATTACCTTTTACACCTTAAAGCAAAATCTGGTCTTCATGGAAAAGAAAATTCTGATTTAAAAAAAAATAAGAATCATGAAAACTTGAAAACCCCTGTCTTTGAAAGAAAACATACCCAGACACAACTAATGAATCACTGTTATGATCATTATTTGGTGAGAGTGCTGCTTTTGGAACCAAGCGCTATAGGAAACATTCTATGACCCACAGACAAACCATGGATGTCACCCATGGTCAGCTGACTACACAAAACAGACAGATGGACATGTCCAGAATGACCATCGGTGACACATGTTCAGAGCCATCTCTATATACAACTCTGCTGTTTCTCTGGCATAAGAATGACTATGGCCATATGTGCTGATGGGTACATTGTGACTGCTCTACAGTCTGGCACAGCAGCAGGCTCTAGAGGCGAAAGAAACGCACACCTATTTAGGCGAGGTGCTGGCTAGCGGAGTAGAACACTTAAAAAAATAAAGGAGAGCCGCACACTCTAGGAGCTCAGATGCAAAAATATTTATGTCCAACTGTCTTCATCAGGGTTTTATGACAAACACTGCAGGTTGACTCATTTATATAGTGTCAAAAGACACACACAGGTGTCTGTAATCATGGCCGAGTGTGGCCTGATATCATTGGTTAATTCACATATATTAAAATAGCATACAAAAAACATAAATGGATGACGTACGATAATAGATACAATTTCAATACATAAGCCTAGAAACATTTACAATGAACAGCAAAATCACAATAATCACAAGAATGGCTTCAGATCAAAGTCTACATTGAGACCGAAGGGAGCAAGGGTCTTTAAGTTAAAGATCCAGGCAGCCTCTCGTTTTAACAATAAATTGTCGAGGTCACCCCCTCTCCTAGGGAGGGTGACATGTTCGATGACAATATAACAGAGACAAAATCGAGTGGTTTTCTTCCAAAAAGTGGGCCGCAACTGGGTAAGTCGAGTTTTTGCACCTAACGGCTCTAACTGAACCAGAGAGATAGTCTCCATCTCCTAAACAAACACCAGCAGCAGGCTCTAACTGAACCAGAGAGATAGTCTCCATCTCCTAAACAAACACCAGCAGCAGGCTCTAACTGAACCAGAGAGATAGTCTCCATCTCCTAAACAAACACCAGCAGCAGGCTCTAACTGAACCAGAGAGATAGTCTCCATCTCCTAAACAAACACCAGCAGCAGGCTCTAACTGAACCAGAGAGATAGTCTCCATCTCTTAAACAAACACCAGGGAAGAGAGGGATGGTGAGGAGGAGGAGGAGAGGAGGAATGTGGAGAATAATCTATCCCAATTCAATAAAGACTCATTCTCATCTTGTGAAGAGAAAGTGGTGTGTGTTATTGGATATTAGGATTCCTGGCACAGAGGGTGTGTGTGTGTGTGTTTCATTCTCAGACGAGCTGTTCAATTCCGTCGGCAAAGGATGAAAAACCAACATAGCTTGGAATCACTGATCTACCATAGCATCTAAAACACCGAATTGAGTTTTACACTGCGAGGGGGAATATGTAAAAAAATATATATACAGTGAGGGAAAAAAGTATTTGATCCCCTGCTGATTAAGTACGTTTGCCCACTGACAAAGAAATTATCAGTCTATAATTTTAATGGTAGGTTTATTTAAACAGTGAGAGACAGAATAACAACAACAAAATACAGAAAAACGCATGTCAAAAATGTTATAAATTGATTTGCATTTTAATGAAGGAAATAAGTATTTGACCCCCTCTCAATCAGAAAGATTTCTGGCTCCCAGGTGTCTTTTATACGGGTAATGAGCTGAGATTAGGCGCACACTCTTAAAGGGAGTGCTCCTAATCTTAGCTTGTTACCTGTATAAAAGACACCTGTCCACAGAAGCAATCAATCAATCAGATTCCAAACTCTCCACCATGGCCAAAGAGCTCTCCAAGGAAGTCAGGGACAAGATTGTAGACCTACACAAGGCAGGAATGGGCTACAAGACCATCGCCAAGCAGCTTGGTGAGAAGGTGACAACAGTTGGTGTGATTATTCACAAATGGAAGAAACACAAAATAACTGTCAATCTCCCTCGGCCTGTGGCTCCATGCAAGATCTCACCTTGTGGAGTTGCAATGATCATGAGAACAGTGAGGAATCAGCCCAGAACCACACGGGAGGATCTTGTCAATGATCTCAAGGCAGCTGGGACCATAATCACCAAGAAAACAATTGGTAACACATTACGCCGTGAAGGACTGAAATCCTGCAACGCCTGCGAGGTCCCCCTGCTCAAGAAAGCACATATACATGCCCGTCTGAAGTTTGAATCATTCAGATGTTCATTGGCAGAGGACAACTGGGTGAAAGTGTTGTGGTCAGATGAGACCAAAATGGAGCTCTTTGGCATCAACTCAACTCGCTGTGTTTGGAGGAGGAGGAATGCTGCCTATGACCCCATGAACACCATCCCCACCATCAAACATGGAGGTGGAAACATTATGCTTTGGGGGTGTTTTTCTGCTAAGGGGACAGGACAACTTCACCGCATCAGAGGAACGATGGACAGGGCCATGTACCGTCAAATCTTGGGTGAGAAGCCAGGGCATTGAAAATGCTTCGTGGATGGGTATTCCAGCATGACAATGAGACAAAAGAGTGGCTCAAGACAACAAAGGAGTGGCTCAAGATCTGTGTTCAATACAGGAAGAAAACAAACTGACGCTAGCTTTCTGGTCACACGCCTCTCACAAACAGTACACATGAAGTGACCCTCGTTTTGAAAAGGGCTACTTCATTACACAAAGGAAAAACCTCAACCAATTTCTAAAGACTGGTGGCATCCAGTGGAAGCGGTAGGAACTGCAAGCAAGAAATCTGGATTCCCAATGGAAACCCATTGAAAAGAGTGACCTCAACAAAAAAAAACTGAATGGCTTGTCCTCAGGGGTTCGCCTGCTACATAAGTTCTGTTATACTCACAGACAAGATTCAAACAGTTTTACAAACTTCAGAGTGTTTTCCATCCAAATCTACTAATAATGTGCATATCTTATCTTCTGGGGGTGAGTAGCAGGCAGTTGAATTTGAGCATGCTTTACATCCAAAATTCCAAATGCTGCCCCCTATCCTAGAGAAGTTAATGACTTGGAGAAGATCTGCAAAGAGGAGTGGGACAAAATCCCTCCTGAGATGTATGCAAACCTGGTGGCCAACTATAAGAAACGTCTGACCTCTGATTGCCAACAAGGGTTTTGCCACCAAGTACTAAGGCATGTTTTGCAGAGGGGTCAAATACTTATTTCCCTCATTAAAATGCAAATCAATTTATAACATTTTTGACATGCGTTTTTCTGGATTTTGTTGTTGTTATTCTGTCTCTCACTGTTCAAATAAACCTACCATTAAAATTATAGACTGATCATTTATTTGTCAGTGGGCAAACGTACAAAATCAGCAGGGGATCAAATACTTTTCTCCCTTACTGTATACAGTGGGGCAAAAAAGTATTTAGTCAGCCACCAATTGTGCAAGTTCTCCCACTTAAAAAGATGAGAGAGGCCTGTAATTTTCATCATAGGTACACTTCAATTATGACAGACAAAATTAGAAAACAAATCCAGAAAACCACATTGTAGGATTTTTTATGAATTTATTTGTAAATTATGGTGGAAAATAAGTATTTGGTCACCTACAAACAAGCAAGATTTCTGGCTCTCACAGACCAGTAACTTCTTCTTTAAGAGGCTCCTCTGTCCTCCACTCATTACCTGTATTAATGGCACCTGTTTGAACTTGTTATCAGTATAAAAGACACCTGTCCACAACCTCGAACAGTCACATTCCAAACTCCACTATGGCCAAGACCAAAGAGCTGTCAAAGGACATCAGAAAAAAATTGTAGACCTGCACCAGGCTGGGAAGACAGAATCTGCAATAGGTAAGCAGCTTGGTTTGAAGAAATCAACTGTGGGAGCAATTATTAGGAAATGGAAGACATACAAGACCACTGATAATCTCCCTCGATCTGGGGCTCCACGCAAGATCTCACCCCGTGGGGTCAAAATGATCACAAGAACGGTGAGCAAAAATCCCAGAACCACACGGGGGGACCTAGTGAATGACCTGCAGAGAGCTGGGACCAAAGTAACAAAGCCTACCATCAGTAACACACTACGCCGCCAAGGACTCAAATCATGCAGTGCCAGACATGTCCCCCTGCTTAAGCCAGTACATGTCCAGGCCCGTCTGTAGTTTGCTAGAGAGCATTTGGATGATCCAGAAGAAGATGGGAGAATGTCATATGGTCAGATGAAACCAAAATATAACTTTTTGGTAAAAGCTCAACTCGTTTGGAGGACAAAGAATGCTGAGTTGCATCCAAAGAACACCAAACCTACTGTGAAGCATGGGGGTGGAAACATCATGCTTTGGGGCTGTTTTTCTGCAAAGGGACCAGGACGACTGATCAATGTAAAGGAAAGAATGAATGGGGCCATGTATCGTGAGATTTTGAGTGAAAACCTCCTTCCATCAGCAATGGCATTGAATATGAAACGTGGCTGGGTCTTTCAGCATGACAATGATCCCAAACACACCGGCCGGGCAACGAAGGAGTGGCTTCGTAAGAAGCATTTCAAGGTCCTGGAGTGGCCTAGCCAGTCTCCAGATCTCAACCCCATAGAAAATCTTTGGAGGGAGTTGAAAGTCTGTGTTGCCCAGCAACAGCCCCAAAACATCACTGCTCTAGAGGAGATCTGCATGGAGGAATAGGCCAAAATACCAGCAACAGTGTGTGAAAACCTTGTGAGGACATTTGACCTCTGTCATTGCCAACAAAGGGTATATAACAAAGTATTGAGAAACTTTTTTTATTGACCAAATACTTATTTTCCACCATAATTTGCAAATAAATTCATTAAAAATCCTACAATGTGATTTTCTGTTTTTTTCTTTCTAATTTTGTCTGTCATAGTTGAAGTGTACCTATGATGAAAATTACAGGCCTCTCTCATCTTTTTAAGTGGGAGAACTTGCACAATTGGTGACAGACTAAATACTTTTTTGCCCCACTGTATATATATTTAACTAGGCAAGTCAGGGGATAGACCTATTGACTCGTAGATTATTCACTAAATGAAGCATTGGTGTTATACAAGGCACCCGTGAATATACAGCCCACCTGTGAATTTACAGCCCACCTGTGAATATACAGCCCACCTGTGAATATACAGCCCACCTGTGGTCATCTTATCTCTATGCCGTCTGACAAAATCACTATTTTAGTAGTTCTTCTTAATAAATAAGGTATACCGTTGTGGCTGCTGAATACCAGCTATCAATCACTTAGATCATGTATTTTCAGGTAGAGATACCTTGAAGCAACTGCTATCCCTCTAGATTGCACATTCTTCTGTCTCTTTTACATAGCAGGCATAAAAGAAAGAAAGACCGGACAAGAAGGCTCGCAATGGATTATGGTCATTGTAATAAAATAAAAATTAAAACCACTTGTGCCCTCTCAGTTTTATGTCCCTATATAAAAATAGCAAAAAAGTTCAAATGATTGAGTGACAGGTTGGCGCAAAATCTGTATCTTCGCCGCGCTGTGTAAGCACCACGGACAGAGCGCCAACCTGTAGGGGGGCTATGGAAAAACCACTGCGGTAGTTAGGTATATAAAAAGTGGGGAAAACACTTCTCATCTCTGTGGTAGGCTAAGTGAATAACGGGATTCACATCCACCTGTAATTTTTGATTTATAAGGTTGGGGTCAAGTTTACCAGTCGGGCCCAAGTGAGGACACCTTGTTGGAGGCTGAATGGTCTCATTCCTGCTCCTCTGCTGTTCCTATGGGGGGCTCTGCAGGAGTTTCTGCCCTATGATGGGGTGTGTGACGTTTTCATCCCGACATCGATTGACACGGAATTGATTATGACCGACCTCTCTTCAGAGCCTGGAGAGGAGAGGGTGTGCTTTGACCCTTTCCCTGGGCTTGGAGAGAAAATGACTGCACCGCAGCATGTTCCTGGGTGTGACACAGAGGTTTTTACTACTGGAGGGGTCTAGAGACAACCCCAGTGTCCACTGTGCATCGTTCAGGAGAGAATGCTCCCTTACCTGCTTCAACAAAGGCCCATGCAGGGAGGTTTGTGCCACCGCATCGCCAAAAGGTTAGTGGGCAGTTTAAGGCCAGTGAAAAGTGTTTACCTGCCTCGGGGCAACTGCTATGATGTTCCTTTATTTGCTCCACCAATCTACATTCACCAAATGGACATACCATGTTGGTCAATATGTACCCAATGCTAGTTTGCAATGTGCCATTCTGCCTTGCTGTCACGTTTCCATTAGTTTGGGTAGTGTGTGCATTTAAGGGGAGTGGTTAGATGTTTGAAGTTCCTGCTGATATGTGAGGAACGTAGGAAGCATAATTATTAAATGTCGACACTAGAATAATTCCAATTCCTGATCACTATTTGTTTAATTGTGTCAATTGTTTGTAAATAATTATCAATGACCCGTGAAATATATATTGATCAGTGAAGTTACTGTTAAACCCAACATATTCCACCATTAATTTAGAATGTTTGGTTATGGAAATGTTGATAATTAATTAATTATAATATACTGTCATGACGTAGCCCTGTTGGGTGAGGTTTATGACCCCCCCCCCCAATAAATACCGAAACCTTCTCCCTCCACTCTACAGAATGGACTCTTGGAAAGCCCTTTGTTTCCACAGAGAAAGTATGGTAACGTCAAAAGGTTGGGGAATGGAACAATATTTCCCTTTCTCAACCAGTTGAAAGTGTCCATTGGTACTTAAAGAATATGATGTCGGATCAGTCATTGTTTTGGGACATTATTACTGATGATAGGATGACATAAATTGTATCTTACAAAGTCTACACATTCTAGTTATCAGAATCACATGGAATTGTTGTGCAATTTAAATGTTTAAATATGAAACTATTTGTGAAAAGATGACATTTAATTTTTTCATAGTAGAACGTAGGTCCAGTCAGTGGCCACACCCAAGTGAACAGACATTAGTTGAGAACTATGGAACACGCCCTTCTCTCCCCCAGTACAAAAGCCCGTTGACGGAAGCCAACCTTAGTTCCAGAAATGTTAGGACTGCTGTCCTAATGTTTAAAAGGGTACGTTTTACACTGTGTGTGTCTCAACACACATAAAAACAGCCAGCGAGTTCACTCCTGCTAAGCGGGAGCAGGGATACTAACACACTGAATGAGTGCTTATCCCCAATTATAATGCCACCTTCAGGCAGTATAGTACAGTATGCATCCTTATATTACAGGGTGGTACGGAGGGGCTGAGAGCAGAGTATAGAAGGGGGAAAGGCACAGGGCTTTGCGAGATGGTGAGATTGGTCAGCATTACCGGGCCTAAGTTGGCAAACAAACACATACAGACTTTGCTGTTTCAGGATGGGTGCCTTTACTGCAATGTTACACAGTGTGTTGTCCCAAATGGCACCCTATTCCCTAAATAGTGCACTGCTTTTGACCAGAGCCCTATATAGGGAATAGGATGCCATTTGGGACACAGCCAATGACTCACATCATGATGCCTCAAAACAAGGCAGGGTGTTGAAGCTACAGAGGAGATTGGTGGTTAGTCAATACTGTACACACAACAAATAGTACCTCTGTTCCTACAGTAATCTGATGATCTTCTGAAACAGCAACAGCCTACCTTACACTATCCACTATTCATTTGACAACAGGAAAAATGGAATGTTCATATGATGCTGTGTACAGTACTAGAATACTGATTGGATTGGCTTAGGTTTCCAATATCACGTGAAGTTTACATTTTCTATGCAATCTGACAGTCTGGCAAAAAAAAACACAATCAAACTGAATCAGACTTCCTCAGAGACAGTGACTGAATCAGACTTCCTCAGAGACAGTGACTGAATCGGACATTCTCAGAGACAGTGACTGAATCGGACATTCTCAGAGACAGTGACTGAATCGGACATTCTCAGAGACAGTGACTGAATCGGACATTCTCAGAGACAGTGACTGAATCGGACATTCTCAGAGACAGTGACTGAATCGGACATTCTCAGAGACAGTGACTGAATCGGACTTCCTCAGAGACAGTGACTGAATCGGATTTCCTCAGAGAGAGTGACTGAATCAGACTTCCTCAGAGACAGTGACTGAATCAGACTTCCTCAGAGACAGTGACTGAATCGGACTTCCTCAGAGACAGTGACTGAATCGGACATTCTCAGAGACAGTGACTGAATCGGACATTCTCAGAGACAGTGACTGAATCGGACTTCCTCAGAGACAGTGACTGAATCGGATTTCCTCAGAGAGAGTGACTGAATCAGACTTCCTCAGAGACAGTGACTGAATCAGACTTCCTCAGAGACAGTGACTGAATCGGACATTCTCAGAGACAGTGACTGAATCGGACTTCCTCAGAGACAGTGACTGAATCGGATTTCCTCAGAGAGAGTGACTGAATCAGACTTCCTCAGAGACAGTGACTGAATCAGACTTCCTCAGAGACAGTGACTGAATCAGACTTCCTCAGAGACAGTGACTGAATCAGACTTCCTCAGAGACAGTGACTGAATCAGACTTCCTCAGATGTGTATGTGTTGAAAAGAAAATGTTTTTATCTGAATAAAACAGCATTTTCTGCCTGAAGCCAGGAGTTAAATAAGCAGTGAGACCAACCGACGGAGGAGTTAATGTGTATTTCATGTCAGACAACAATGAAGAATTTAATTTGAAAGCCTGGGGAGATGAGCTCAATTCCCATCCCTCTCAATCACTCCTAAAATAAGACACGCCTCGAGGAAAACCCATCTGGAGAGACATGGCTGTGTCCCTATGTAGTGCACTACTTTTGATGGGCTTTGGCCAAAAGTAGTGCACTATGTAGGGAATAGGGTATCACCTGGGATGCGACCCACAACTATGCATCTTAAATCAACTTCTGTACATTGAGGCTGGCTTTATATAGGCAGTGGCTACTATAACTACTCACATACAGCCTTATTCTAAAATTGATTCAATTGTTATTTTTTCCCCTCATCAATCTACACACAATACCCATAATGACATCACAATACCCCATAATGACATCACAATACCCCATAATGACTTCACAATACCCCATAATGTCAAAGCAAAAACAAGTTTTTAGAAATGTTTTGGGGGAAAAAAATGAAATATCAAATTTACATAAGTATTCAGACCCTTTACTCAGTACTTTGTTGAAGCACCTTTGGCAGCGAGTCTTCATGGGGATGACTCTACAAGCTTGGCACACCTGTATTTGGGGAGTTTTCCCCATTCTTCTCTGCCAGATCCTCTTAAGCTCTGTTGGGTTGGATGGGGAGTGTCGCTGCGCAGCTATTTTCAGGTCTCTCCAGAGCTGTTCGATCGGGTTCAAGTCCGGGCTCTGGCTGGGCCACTCAAGGACATTTAGAGACTCCTGCAACTCCTGCATTGTGTTGGCTGTGTGCTTAGGGTCGTTGTCCTGCTGGAAGGTGAACCTTCGCCCCAGTCTAAAGTCCTGAGCGCTCTGGAGCAGGTTTACATCAAGGATCTTAATTCACTTTTGCTTGGCTTTCAGGCCAAAGAGTTCAATGTTGGTTTCATCAGACCAGAGAATCTTGTTTCTCATGGTCAGAGTCCTTTAAGTGCCTATTGGCAAACTCAAAGCGGGCTGTCATGTGCCTTTTACTGAGAAGTGGCTTCTGTCTGGCCACTCTACCATAAAGGCCTGATTGGTGGAGTGCTGCAGAGATGATTGTCCATCTGGAATGTTCTTCCATCTCTTTAGAGGAACTCTGGAGCTCTGTCAGAGTGGCCATCAGGTTCTTGGTCATCTCCCTGACCAAGGCCCTTCTCCCCCGATTGCTCAGTTTGGCCAGGCGGACAGCTCTAGGAAGAGTCTTGGTGGTTCCAAACTTCTTCCATTTAAGAATGATGGAGGCCACTGTGTTCTTTGGGACCTTAAATGCTGCAGAAATGTTTTGGTACCCTTCCCCAGATCTATGCCTTCACACAATCCTGTCTCGGAGCTCTACGGACAATTCCTTCAATCTCATGGGACCTTATATAGACAGGTTGTGCCTTTCCAAATCATGTCCAATCAATTTAATCAACCCTAGTTGGACTCCAATCAAGTTGTAGAAACGGAAACAGGATGCACCTGACCTCAATGTCGAATGTCATAGCAAAGGGTCTGAATACTGATGTAAATAAGGTAATTCTGTTTATAACTTTCAATAAATTTGCTATCATTTCTAAAAACTTGCTTTTACTTTGTCATTATGGGTTAGTGTGTAGATCGATTACATTTTTTATTTTAATCTATTTTAGAATAAGGCTGTAATGTAAAGTAATGCAATGTAAAGATAAAGATGCCACCGAAGAACATGGCTGACATTTTACATTCTCCCAACTTATTTTTTAACTTATTGTGTACATAATGTTGCTGCTACCGTCTCTTATGACCGAAAAGAACTTCTGGACATCATAAAAGCGTTTACTCACCGCGGACTGGTAGAAACTTTTTCCTTTAACGAGTCCGACGAGAAGGATATCCTGCTTTTACTGGAACGGCCCAGATTCACGCCTGTTACGTGAAGAAAAGACGCCGGAAAAGGGGACGCAGATCGGGGATCCCTTCTGAGAAGCCAGAGGCGAGCGAGTAAACTCCCAATGCCTTCCATTCTCCTTGCTAACGTGCAACCATTAGGAAATAAAATTGATGACCTACTATTAAGATAATCCTGCCAATGGGACATTAAACTGTAACATCTATGTTTCATCAAGACGTGGCTGAATGAAGAAACGGAAAATATAGAGCTGGCAGGATTTTCCATGCACTGGCAGAACAGAGAACGCTACCTCTGGTAAGATGAGGGGTGGGGGTGTGTGTCTAATATTAAAGAAGTCTCGAGGTATTGCTTGCCTGAGGTAGAGTACCTTATGATAAGCTGTCGACCAAGAGAGTTCTCATCTGTACTATTCGTAGCCGTCTATTTACCACCACAAAGCGAAGCTGGCACTAAGACCGCTCTCAACCAACTCTATAAGGCCAAAAGCAAAGAAGAAAATGCTCACCCAGAAGCAGCGCTCCTAGTGGCCTGGGACTTTAATGCAGGCAAACGTATATCAGTATTCCCAAATTTTACCAGTGTGTCACATGTTCAACCAGGGAAAAAATAAATCCTAGACCACCTTTACTCCACACACACAGATGCATACAAAGCTCTCCCCCGCCCTCCATTTGGCAAATCTGCACCATCCAGAGCATCCTGACCGGTTGCATCACCGCCTTCTATGGCAACTGCTCGGCATCTGACCGTAAGGTGCTACAGAGGGTAGTGTGAACGGCCCAGAACATCACTGGGGCCAAGCTTCCTGCCATCCAGGACCTATATAATAGGCGGTGTCAAAGGAAAGCCCATAAAATTGTCAGAGACTCCAGTCACCCAAGTAATAGACTGTTGTCTCTGCTACCGCACGGCAAGTGGTAGCAGAGACCCAAGTCTAGGACCAAAAGGATCCTCAAAACATTCTACCCCCAAGCTATTATTCTGCTGATCAATTCATAAAAATCGCTACAGGACAATTTACATTGACCTCCCCCTTGTACACTGCTGCTACTCACTGTTAGTTTGTAACCTATGCATAGTCACTTCACCCCCACCTACATGTACAGATTACCTCAACTAGCCTGTACCCCTACATGTACAGATGACCTCCACTAGCCTGTACCCCTACACACTGACTCGGTACTGGTGCCTCCTGTATATAGCCTTGTTATTGTTATTCTTGTGTTACTTTTTATTATTACTTTTTATTTTAGTCTACTTGTTAAATATCTTCTTCTTCTTGAACTGCACTGTTGGTTAAGGGCTTGTAAGTAAAGCATTTCACTGTAAAGTCTACACTTGTTGTATTCGGCGCATGTGGCAAATAAAGTTTGATTTGATTAATGTAACAAAATGTGGAAAAAGTCAAGGGGTCTGAATACTTTCCGAATGCACTGTATGTCCAGACCGGAAAACACCACTTTACATGGGACAATACACTACAGTAGCATTCCTATACGAGCTGACAAATCGAATGAAAGAAAGAAAGCCCTACTGGATCTGCATGACTTTGTTCAAGCCCTAAACAAACACACCGTTTCAGCTAATCAAGGTCCTGATGAGCAGCTGATTAGTAGAATGGTCCGGAGAATAATCCTGCAGCAGGGTAGCTCACCAGAAAGAGGGTTAGCTACCCCTGCAGAAGTATTACCCTTTGAAAATTAATACCATTTGCCATTTTAGTGGCCCCAGGCGGGAATCGAACCCATGATCCTGACATTGCAGGCGCCATACTTTAGTAACTGAGCCACAAAGTCCAAACTCACCTTGTTGAAGTCTTCGCTGGTGGCCCTCATCTCCTTCCAGGTCTTGTTGAGCAGCTGGATGCAGATGCAGAAGAACTCTTCGAAGGAGCGGTCGTGGGTGAAGAACATAGGGTGGAAATCATGACAGTTCTCACTGGCTGCGAAGACAGAGGAGGAGAAGAGGGCACAGTCAGAACATGTGTTTTAGAGAGAGGAGAGGAGACGAGGGCACAGTCAGAACATGTGTTTTAGAGAGAGGAGAGGAGACGAGGGCACAGTCAGAACATGTGTTTTAGCGAGAGGAGACGAGGGCACAGTCAGAACATGTGTTTTGGAGAGAGGAGACGAGGGCACAGTCAGAACATGTGTTTTAGCGAGAGGAGAGGAGACGAGGGCACAGTCAGAACATGTGTTTTAGCGAGAGGAGAGGAGACGAGGGCACAGTCAGAACGTGTGTTTTAGCGAGAGGAGAGGAGACGAGGGCACAGTCAGAACGTGTGTTTTAGCGAGAGGAGAGGAGACGAGGGCACAGTCAGAACGTGTGTTTTAGCGAGAGGAGAGGAGACGAGGGCACAGTCAGAACGTGTGTTTTAGAGAGAGGAGTCGAGGGCACAGTCAGAACATGTGTTTTGGAGAGAGGAGACGAGGGCACAGTCAGAACATGTGTTTTAGCGAGAGGAGAGGAGACGAGGGCACAGTCAGAACGTGTGTTTTAGAGAGAGGAGAGGAGACGAGGGCACAGTCAGAACGTGTGTTTTAGAGAGAGGAGAGGAGACGAGGGCACAGTCAGAACGTGTGTTTTAGAGAGAGGAGAGGAGATGAGGGCACAGTCAGAACGTGTGTTTTAGAGAGAGGAGAGGAGACGAGGGCACAGTCAGAACGTGTGTTTTAGAGCGAGGAGAGGAGACGAGGGCACAGTCAGAACATGTGTTTTAGAGCGAGGAGAGGAGACGAGGGCACAGTCAGAACATGCGTTTTAGAGAGAGGAGACGAGGGCACAGTCAGAACATGTGTTTTAGAGAGAGGAGAGGAGACGAGGGCACAGTCAGAACATGTGTTTTAGAGAGAGGAGACGAGGGCACAGTCAGAACATGTGTTTTAGAGCGAGGAGAGGAGACGAGGGCACAGTCAGAACATGTGTTTTAGAGAGAGGTGACGAGGGCACAGTCAGAACATGTGTTTTAGAGAGAGGAGAGGAGACGAGGGCACAGTCAGAACATGTGTTTTAGAGAGAGGAGAGGAGACGAGGGCACAGTCAGAACATGACACTTTGACACTGGATGTTTGGATTTTAGGTGGGAAACTTACAGGTCAATTTACAGGTCGGCTGGCAAATGCTCAAGTTCGGCGTTACATTTTTAGGTTTTAAGGCGGCATCAGGGGATCTGAGGTTTAAAGACCTGAGACTGAACCCGCCTTTAATTAAATGAAGATCTCTTGCATGATAATCTATACATACATAATCCCCGAGGTTATGAGAACAAAGACATATCAACCCCGGTTATCAAACCAAGGCTAACCAACCCCTTATATCTGCATACTTGTATTTTAGATTCACTTGTCTTTCATTTTTCATTCACTGATGTTGCATCCCTGAATTTCAGCGTCTAAGACTGCCATGTGAGTACCGGGAACATGAACTTCAACTGGACTACGTCCCAAATGGCACCCTTTCCCCCAAAAAGTGCACTACTTTGGACCAGTGCCCAAAGGTACACTCTAATCTAAAGTCAGTGGTATAAGAGCCATCAGTACAGAGATTCCCCACGGGCACAGATATACAGTAGCTATACACATGTTACCCCCTTATGATGAACCAGTTGATTACAGAATGAAAGCGATGGTGGGGGGCACACACGCTTGGCTCACGTTCCAGCCATACTTCAATACCCACATGGATGGCTGACTCATTCCTACACAGTTTGGACATGTATAGGCTTAAGTAGTGGGTGTATGCGTGTGTGAGAGTGCGGTATCGGACCGCCATGTCTAGGTCCAAAAGGCTCCTTAAGAGCTTCTACCCCCAAGTCATAAGACTGCTGAACAATTAATCAAATGGCCACCTCACTATTTACATTGACACCCCATTTCTTACACTGCTGCTACTCTCTGTTCATTATCTATGCATAGTCACTTTACCCCTACCTACATGTACAAATGACCTTGACTAACCTCTACCCAAGCACATTGACTCGGTGCCGGTAGCCCCTTTATATAGCCTTGTTACTGTTATTTTGTGTTTCTTTTTGTATTATGAGCTGAAATAAAAGATTCCAGAAATTTTCCAGATGCACAAAAAGCATATTTCTCTCAAATTCTGTGCACAAATGTGTTTACTTCCCTGTTAGTGAGCATTTCTCCTTTGCCAAGATAATCCATCCACCTGACAGGTGGCATATCAAGAAGCTGATTAAACAGTATGATCATTACACAGGTGCACCTTGTGTTGTGACTTGAAAGGCCACTCTAAAATGTGCAGTTGTGTCACACAACACAATGCCACAGATGTCTCAAGTTTCGAGGGAGCGTGCAATTGGCATGCTGACTGCAGGAATGTCCACCAGAGCTGTTGCCAGAGGAATTAATGTACATTTTAAAGAATTTGGCAGACCACGTGTAACTATGCCAGCCCAGGACCTCTACATCTGGCTTCTTCACCTGCGGTATCATCTGAGACCAGTCACCCAAACAGCTGATGAAACTGAGGAGTATTTCTGTCTGTAATAAAGCCATATTTTGGGGGGAGAAAAAAAATCATCCACCCTTGGCTGCGCCCCTGTCAAGTCATGTGAAATCCATAGATTAGAGTCTAATGATGCTTTCCTTTTGTATTTTGTATTTTTTTTTACCCCTTTTTCATCCCAATTTCGTGATATCAAATTGGTAGTTACAGTCTTGTCCCATCGCTGCAACTCAAAGTCGCACTGCTTCTTGACACACTGCTCACTTAACCCGGAAGCCAGCTGCATCAATGTGTCGGAGGAAACACCATCCAACTGGCGACCGTGTTTGCGTACATGCGCCCGGCTTGCCACAGGAGCCGCCAGAGCTCAATGAGACAAGAACATCCCGGTTGGCCAAACCCTTCCCTAACCTGGACGACACTGGGCCAATTATGCGCCGACTCATGGGTCTCCCGGTCGCAGCCGTCTGCGACCTAGCCTGGCATCGACTCCGGATCTGTAGTGACGCCTCTAGCACTGCGCTGCAGTGCCTTATATCGCTGTACCACAGTGCCTTATATCGCTGTGCCACTTGGGGGGCTCCTAAAGAATTTATTTGAATTGACAGGGAAAGTTCTTAAATGATCCAGAATGTGAACACACACTATGGGCCTTTTCTGTTAACATTTCCACGTGCATCTACAACAGAGACAAAAAGTTATTCTCCTGTACTGTGTGAGAAGATGAAGGCTCTGAATACTGTATGACTCTGATGGGAGGCTGTGTGAGAGGTTGAAGGCTCTGAATACTGCATGACTCTGTGGGAGGCTGTGGGAGAGGTTGAAGGCTCTGAATACTGCATGACTCTGATGGGAGGCTGTGGGAGAGGTTGAAGGCTCTGAATACTGCATGACTCTGATGGGAGGCTGTGTGAGAGGTTGAAGGCTCTGAATACTGCATGACTCTGATGGGAGGCTGTGTGAGAGTTGAAGGCTCTGAATACTGCATGACTCTGATGGGAGGCTGTGGGAGAGGTTGAAGGCTATGAATACTGCATGACTCTGATGGGAGGCTTCATGTGGTGATTAAAGGGAATGGCTCCTTCCTTCTCCCTTGTTTCTCCCTCCATCTCCTCCTTTCCAACCTCTTTCCTACCTCATTTCTCACTTGTTCTCATCCTTTTTCCTCCCTTGTTTCCCCCCTGTCCTCAGCCAATGGTGTGGCCAGAGAGCTAATCTAACCTGAGTTTCCTGAGGGAACTCCATTAGACTGCATTAGACTGCATTACATACACTGGGAGGGAGAAATCACTGTGTGTTTATTGGGTTACCGGATTCATCATAAACTCCCCACCGAGAGTGAAATCTGGTTTCTCAGCTCAATCCATCTACAGTGCCTTCAGAAAGTAGTCATACTCCTTGAATTATTCCACATTTTGTTGAGTTACAGCCTGAATTTAAAATGGATTAAATATATATTTTCTCTCACACATCTACACACAATACCCTATAACGACAAAGTGAAAACATGCTTTTAGAAATAGTTCATTTACATACAGTATCAGTCAAAGGTTTGGACACACCTACTCATTCAAGGTTTTTTCTTTATTTATACTATGTTCTACATTGTAGAATAATAGACATCAAAACTAGGAAATAACACATGGAATCATGTAACCAAAAAAAGTGTTAAATATGTCAAAATATATTTTATCTTTTAGGTTCTTCAAAGTAGCCATCCTTTGCCTTGATGACAGCTTTGCACACAGGTTAAGTGTGCCTTGAATTCTAAATATATCACTGACAGTGTCACCAGCAAGGCAAGCCTTGTTAAAATGTATTTCCTTCTTAATGCATTTGAGACAATCAGTTGTGTTGTGACAAGGTAGGGGTGATATACAGAAGATGGCCCTATTTTGTAAAAGACAAAGTCCATATTATGGCTAGAACAGCTCAAATAAGCAAGGAGAAACAACAGTCCATCATTACTTTAAGACATGAACACTTCTTCAAGGGCAGTTGCAAAATCATGAAGCGCTATAATGAAACTGGCTCTCATGAGGACCGCCACAGGAAAGGAAGAACAGAGTTACCTCTGCTGCAGAGGATAAGTTCATTAGTTACCTGGCTCTCATGAGGACCGCCACAGGAAAGGAAGAACAGAGTTACCTCTGCTGCAGAGGATAAGTTCATTAGTTACCTGGCTGTCATGAGGACTGCCACAGGAAAGGAAGAACAGAGTTACCTCTGCTGCAGAGGATAAGTTCATTAGTTAACTGGCTGTCATGAGGACCGCCACAGGAAAGGAAGAACAGAGTTACCTCTGCTGCAGAGGATAAGTTCATTAGTTACCTGGCTCTCATGAGGACCGCCACAGGAAAGGAAGAACAGAGTTACCTCTGCTGCAGAGGATAAGTTCATTAGTTACCTGGCTGTCATGAGGACTGCCACAGGAAAGGAAGAACAGAGTTACCTCTGCTGCAGAGGATAAGTTCATTAGTTACCTGGCTGTCATGAGGACCGCCACAGGAAAGGAAGAACAGAGTTACCTCTGCTGCAGAGGATAAGTTCATTAGTTACCTGGCTGTCATGAGGACTGCCACAGGAAAGGAAGAACAGAGTTACCTCTGCTGCAGAGGATAAGTTCATTAGTTACCTGGCTGTCATGAGGACCGCCACAGGAAAGGAAGAACAGAGTTACCTCTGCTGCAGAGGATAAGTTCATTAGTTAACTGGCTCTCATGAGGACCGCCACAGGAAAGGAAGAACAGAGTTACCTCTGCTGCAGAGGATAAGTTCATTAGAGTTACCAGCCTCAGAAATTTCAGCCCAAATAAATGCTTCCCAGAGTTCAAGTAACAGACACATCTCAACATCAACTGTTCAGAGGAGACTGTGTGATTCAGACCTTCATGGTTGAATTGCTGCAAAGAAACCAGTACTAAAGGACACCAATAAGAAGAAGAGACTTGCTCGGGCCAAGAAACCTGAGCAATGGACATTAGACCAGTGGAAATATGTCCTTTGGTCTGATGCAACATTTGCCCATTATTATTTTCAAAACTCTTCAAACTCTGTTGTTGATCATTTCTAGACAACCATTTTCAGGTCTTGACATAGTAGATTTGAGTCAAAACTAACTCAGCCACATTCCTGGTCTTCTTGGTAAGCAACGTAGATTTGGCCTTGTGTTTTAGGTTATTGTCCTTCTGAAAGGTGAATTCATCTCCCAGTGTCAAGTGGAAAGCAGACAACCATTTTCCCCAAACATAACACTTTGTATTCAGGACAACAAGTGAATTGCTTTGCCACATTTCTTGCAGTATTACTTTAGTGCCCTGTAGCAAACAGGATTCATGTTTTGGAATATATTTATTCTGTACAGGCTTCTTTACTTTCACTCTGTCAATTAGGTTAGTATTGTGGAGTAACTACAATGTTGTTGATTCATCCTCAGTTTTCTCATATCACAGCCATTAAAATATGTAACTGTTTTAAAATCACCATTGGCCTCATGAAGAAATCCCTGAGCTGTTTCCTTCCTCTCTAACAACTGAGTTAGGAAGGATGGCAGTATCTTTGTAGTGACTGAGTGTATTGATGCACCATCCAAAGTGTAATTATTAATTTCACCATGCTCAAAGGAATATTCAATGTCTGCATTTAAAAAACAAATGTTTTTGACCATCTACCTATTGGTGCCCTTCTTTGCGAGGCATTGGAAAACCTCCCTGGTATTTGTGGTTGAATCTGTGTTTGAAATTCACTGCTCAACTGAGGGAGCTTACAGATCATTTTGATGTGTGTGTGTGTGTGTGTGTGTGGTACAAGGTTTGAGGTAGTCATTCAAAATCATGTTAAACACTTATTGCACACAGATTGAGTCCATGCAACTTATTATGTGACTTGTTAAGCAAATGTTTACTCCTGAACTTATTTAGGCTTGCCATAACATAGGGGTTAAATATTTTTCAGATTTTTAATACATTTGTAAACAGTTCAAAAAACCTAATTCCACTTTTACATTATCGGGTATTGTGTGTAGGCCAGGGACAAAAAACTCAATTTAATCACATTTAAATTCAGGCTGTAACATCATTTTGAAAAAGTCTGAATACTTTCTGAAGGTGTTGTACATTCTTCAGTGATCTTGCGACTAACACCTTAGACAAAGAACATTTTGATATATTTCAAATCAGCAAGGAAACTTGTAGGACTTTTTATGTAGGTAAGGGTAAAGTGACTATGCATAGATAATAAACAGCGAGTAGCAGCAGTGTAAAAAAAACAACAATAAAAAACGGGGTAGCTTTTTGATGAGCTGTTCAGCTTGGGGTTAGAAGCCTTTTGGACCTAGACTTGCCGCTCCGCTCTCAATACACTGGGACAGGGTGGCTGCAGAGCTGCAGTCCTGGAGCTCTCTAATTTGTGATGCATCCTGGAGTTTATTCAGTCATGTGAAATGTTTGGAACATTGCAGATAGAAATAGAATGAATAGAGCCGACACGATTTCCTATTCAATCAAAAAAAAAAACGTTCTACTCAATAATTTTCTATCTGAATGTTCTGTAACATCCTCCCTCCCACTATCCCCAACAGTGCACGGACACACCTCAGGTGACATTTGCTGGCATGTTCAGAACATGGTTATAACCTGACCTTTCCATCCCCGTGCAGAGAAGTCATTTTTTTCTTCACGTTGTATTATTCATACTGTTACTCTCCAACTAGGGTAATGTCTCCTGAATGGTAACTGAATATTTAAATCTAACCAACACAATTCTCCCACGCAGAACAAATAATTGAAGAGATAAAGAATTAAATCTGGGCCATTCTACGCGTGTCAAGCGATATGAGTGAGAATATGGCCTGCAAGGGAAGTCAGAAGCTAATGTGAGAACTGATAATGACCTTTGTATTGAAGAGTTACGCACCAAAGTCTTGATTCTTACACCACTTGATACATTTAGATTTGTAATGTGTCACAACATAATGAATGGAATAAATACATTACTACATACCACAGTATTACATAAGCAGCAACGCCCATCACATTACTACATACCACAGTATTACATAAGCAGCAACGCCCATCACATTACTACATACCACAGTATTACATAAGCAGCAACGCCCATCACATTACTACATACCACAGTATTACATAAGCAGTAACGCCCATCACATTACTACATACCACAGTATTACATAAGCAGTAACGCCCATCACATTACTACATACCACAGTATTACATAAGCAGCAACGCCCATCACATTACTACATACCACAGTATTACATAAGCAGCAACGCCCATCACATTACTACATACCACAGTATTACATAAGCAGTAACGCCCATCACATTACTACATACCACATTACTACATACATTACATAAGCAGTAACGCCCATCACATTACTACATACCACAGTATTACATAAGCAGCAACGCCCATCACATTACTACATACCACAGTATTACATAAGCAGCAACGCCCATCACATTACTACATACCACAGTATTACATAAGCAGCAACGCCCATCACATTACTACATACCACAGTATTACATAAGCAGCAACGCACAAACAGAATGGAACAAATACATTATTGCATAACAAAGTGTTACCATAAGCAGTAACGCACAAACAGAATGGAACACAGTGATTTGTAAATATACAGTTTAAATCTGACAGACCCAGATATCCTGGGACATTGGTACACTATTTCCCTTCAGTCAGTTCTGTGTGTGTGTGTGTGTGTGTGTGTGTCTGTCTCTCTTCAAGAGGTTAGACTCGAACAGAAATAGACCATATAGCGACATCCTCTAAAGAACAAACGGCCATCAATCTTCTAAACTGTCATCAAGGCAAAGGGTGACTACTATGAAGAATGTCAAATGTAAAATAGATTTAGATTTGTTTAACACTTTTTTGGTTACTACATGATTCCATATGTGTTATTTCATAGTTTTGATGTCTTCGCTATTATTCTTCAATGAGTAGGTGTGTCCAAAATCGACTGGTACACACACACACACACACACACACACATAATATAGTTGAAGTCGGAAGTTTACATACACTTATGTTGGAGTCATTAAAACTTGTTTTTAAACCACTCCACAAATTTCTTGTTAACAAACTATAGTTTTGGCAAGTCGTTTTTGACATCTACCTTGTGCATGACACGTCATTTTTCCAACAATTTTTTACAGACAGATTATTTCACTTATAATTCACTCTATCAGAATTCCAGTGGGTAAGAAGCTAACATACACTAAGTTGACTGTGCCTTTAAATAGTTTGGAAAATTCCAGAAAATTATGTCATGGCTTTAGAAGCTTCTGATTGGCTAATTGACATCATTTGAGTCAATTGGAGGTGTACCTGTGGATGTATTTCAAGGTCTACCTTCAATCTCAGTGCCTCTTTGCTTGACATCATGGGAAAATCTAAAGAAATCAACCAAGACCTCAGAAAAAAAATAGCAGACCTCCACAAGTCTGGTTCATCCTGGGGAGCAATTTCCAAACGCCTGAAAGTACCATGTTCATCTGTATAAACAACAGTACGCAAGTATAAACACCATGGGACCAAGTAGCCGTCATACCACTCAGGAAGGAAACGCGTTCTGTCTCCTAGAGATGAGCGAACTTTGGTGAATAAAGTGCAAATCAATCCCAGAACAACAGCAAAGGACCTTGTGAAGATGCTGGAGGAAACAGGTACACAAGTATCTATATCCACAGTAAAATGAGTCCAACTAAACTTCTGACTTCAACTGTAATTGCAAAAGGGTTTTCTAATGATCAATTAGCCTTTTAAAATTATAGACTTGGATTAGCTAACACAATGTGCCATTGGAACACAGGAGTGGTGGTTGCTGATAATGTGCCTCTGTACGCCTATGTAGATATTCCATTTTAAAAAATCTGCCGTTTCCAGCTACAATAGTCATTTACAACATTAACAATGTCTACACTGTATTTCTGATCAATTTTATGTTATTTTAATGGACAACAAAAAAACGCTTTTCTTTAGCCTGCTCTGGGAATGCCAGATGCCACAACCCATCTCCTATCTATCCTCAGCTGTGACTGGGTGGTCGGTGCCCTGGAGGTAAAAGTTTGCTGTAATCTCAGAGACTTCTGTTTGATTTCAAGGCGGGCCACGAAGGCTCCAGAATATTGACGCCTGTCTGGACATAGCTAATTAGAGCTCAACAGACAGAGCAAACACTAGCCACACAGATATGACCACGGAGGGGAGAGGTGACAGACAGGGAGAGAGAGAGAAAGGAGAGGAAGAGGGGGTAGAAAGGGAGAGAGTGTGTGTCTGGGTGTTGGTGTGTTGTGTGTGCGAGAGAAAGAGGGAGCGAGCATAAATGTGTGCGAGAGAAAGAGGGAGCGAGCATAAATGTGTGCGAGAGAGAGGGAGCGAGCATAAATGTGTGCGAGAGAGAGGGAGCGAGCATAAATGTGTGTGTGAGAGAAGGTAAAAGACAGAGTGTGAGTGTGGGACCTGCAGGCAGAGAGCCTTCCTGACATCTGTCTGAGCCCAGTGAGATTAAAGGGAGAGAGAAACAAGAGGAGGAACACAGAGAGGAGAGTCACCTTGGAGCGAGGGAGGGAACCAGCATGACAAATATACACTGAAAACGTGTCTTCCTCACTCCAATTACCACGCCAGCAGGCCTGGACGTAGGGCTGTGCAATATATCGAATGAATTCGATTCATTCAAATGTATGTTTTTTTCCCGCGATATTCCAAATGCCTGTTTTGCAGAATCAATGTTTTTTGTATTTTTCATTTTAATGAGTATTTATGTCGGCTTGTTCTCATGTTGTATTTTTGGTCTCGTCTCGTTCGCTCTTTCTGTGCTGTGCACCTTCCCATTTACACCAGAGATGTGTATGTAATGACTAGATGCTCATGTCTCCACTCTAACAATGGGAGTCGTTGTCCCAAAGGAGGGAAGGCAGGCGAGAAGGTTCAAAATAAGCACATAAATGCATTGGGTTTATTTGACAGATTTTGGCGAGTGAAACCTCTCGCGTCACCTCCCCCTACCATTCACAACAACAAAGATGATTGATCACTTCTTTCTTTCTGACAAACTGTTAACTTGCTATTTGCATTTGAGGTTTGGTCCAACAGAATCGGCCATATGGACACAAACACATTGGGATATTATTTTACTGTAATAGAGGAGTTACCCTGTTTATGTTTCAACTCCTCAAATTTGGAGCAGAGCAAACACTACTAAAACTGATGTACCAATGAACATTGATTCTGGAAAATGAAGGCTCAGTTAGTTGCAAGTGCATAATGGTATCACATATCGCTAGCAGCATTTTAGTCAAATAACGATTGTTATACTAGTTGCTTAGCATAAAGCATAAAACAATTATATAAGGAATTTGCAACTCGTTCTCATTCTGAGAAACAAGGTAGAACCACTTGATTTCAACATCTGAACAAAGTGGACAGGCTAACATGCTGTTCAAACAGTTGGAGACAGACAAAGTTCTGTTCATATCATTAACTGTTTTGCCTTGTTAGCTGAATTCAGAGCTTGTGAAATTATACTTGGATCCATGTTGGCTAAACTTGAAATATAAATATTAGTTGGCTACTCACTAACACGTGGGCTTGTGCTTGAGAGACTGTTTATGAAACCAGTGTTAATTTTCTATAATGCCTGCTACATTATTAGTGAATGTGCATTATGCATGGTTCTGGTTAAATTTGTAACAAAAAGGGTATTTTTAATAGTCAGACCTGAAAGCCAGATCAGTGATTACTGTAAAAAGAAAAGCAGGTACACCTATTTTGATAAAATAATGAAATAATTAGTGGGTTTTATGGTTGTGGAAGGAAAATATTCAGACTAGATATAATTTCACAAGCTCTGAATTCATTAGATTTTTGTTGACTGTTTTAAATGCAGGGTATTTTACCTTTACAACAAAGCTTATTTAGAGAAAACATTAAGAAGAGAGATATCGTGAATTGCCGATAAGTTTGAAAAAGAAATGCAGATATGAGTTTTAGGCCATATCGCCCAGCCCTACGTGGACGTCAACTTGCGCGAAGGGGAGTGTGTGTGTGTGTGTGTGTGTGTGTGTGTGTGTAGGGGAGAGCAAGGTGTGTGTGTGCATTCGTGTGTGTATGTGAGACGCAGCATCAGCAACACCTTTCAGGACCAGTCAGTGTCAGGGCCAGTCAGTGTCCACGCTGGCAGGAGGATACTTTTGTCCCAAGTTGCACCCTGTTCCCCATTTATAGTACTTCATTTGAACAGGGCCCTTAAGGCCCTGGGTCAAAAGTAGTGCACTATGAAGGCAATGGGGTACCATTGCTCCCTACGGGCCCTGGTCAAAGGAAGTGCACTACAAAGGGAATAGGGTTTAATTTGGGACTCATCCATGGTGAACAGCTGAGTTTCCATTCCCCTTGTCATCAACAGAACTGTTCTTTAATGCTGCGTTTAATGTGAGAACTCAGTTCAGTAAGATCAGTTGTATTTATTGCCATGTTGGCAATTACATTTGAAAATTGAACTTTAAAACAGCAGGACTTAAATATTTGAACACAGTTGTGGTCAAGAAAGACGATCAGTTATCACACACGTACATGGTTTGACGCAAGGTATAGAGTAGTAACTGTCCAGGACTCTTCAGTAGTGCGTGGAGAAGAGAAGAGTCTACAAGACGGGTTAAGATGTATTAGATGGCGAGAAGGTGACTGACTGGACAGGGAGAGTTATCAGGGCTGGCAGGTAACCCAGTGTGGTGAAAACAACAGACCAGAGACTGAGACTTACAACAGCTCACACACACCCTAATATACATTTGAAGTTGGAGGTTTACATACAACTTAGCCAACTACTTTTAAAATCAGTTTTTCACAATTCCTGACATTTAATCCTAGTAAAAAAGTCCCCGTCTTAGATCTGTTTGGATCACCACTTTATTTTAAGAATGTGAAATGTCAGAATAATAGTAGAGAGAATCATTTTTTCCAGCTTTTATTTCTTTCATCACATTCCCAGTGGGTCAGAAGTTTACATACACTCAATTAGTATTTGGTAGCATTGCCTTGAAATGGTTTAACTTTGGTCAAATGTTTTGGGTAGCCTTCCACAAGCTTCCCACAATAAGTTGTGTGAATTTTGGCCCATTCATCCTGACAGAGCTGGTGTAACTGAGTCAGGTTTGTAGGCCTCCTTGCTTGTACACATTTTCAATAGGATTGAGGTCAGGGCTTTGAAATGGCCACTCCAATACCTTGACTTTGTTGTCCTTAAGCCATTTTGCCACAACTTTGGAAGTATGCTTGGTGTCATGTTCATTTGGAAGACCCATTTGCAACCAAACTTCAACTTGAGATGTCGCTTCAATATATCTACATAATTTTCCTCCCTCATGATGCCATCTATTTTATGACGTGCACCAGTCCCTCCTGCAGCAAAACACCCCCACAACATGATGCTGCCACCCCCGTGCTTCACAGTTGGGATGGTGTTCTTCGGCTTGCAAGCCTCCCCATTTTTCCTCCAAACATAACGATGGTCATTATTGCCAAACAGTTATATTTTTGTTTCATGAGACCAGAGCACATTTCTCCAAAAAGTATGATCTTTGTCCCCATGTGCAGTTGCAAACTGTAGTCTGGCTTTTTTATGTCGGTTTTGGAGCAGTGGCTTCTTCCTTGCTGAGCGGCCTTTCAGGTTATGTCGATATAGGACTCATTTTACTGTGGATATAGATACTTTTGTACCTTTTTCCTCCAGCATCTTCACAAGGTCCTTTGCTGTTGTTCTGGGATTGATTTGCACTTTTCGCACAAAAAGTACATTCATCTCTAGGAGACAGAACGCGTCTCCTTCCTGAGCGGTATGACGGCTGCGTGGTCTCATGGTGTTAAAACGTGCATACTATTGTTTGTACAGATGAACGTGGTACCTTCAGGCGTTTGGAAATTGCTCCCAAGGATGACCCAAACTTGTGGAGGTCTACAATTATTTTTTTTCTGAGGTCTTGATTTCTTTTGATTTTCCCATGATGTCAAGCAAAGAGGCACTGGATTTGAAGGTAGACCTTGGGTGTGGTAGGTAGCCTAGTGTTTAGAGCGTTGGACTTGTAATCAAAAGGTTGCAAGATCGAATCCCCGAGCTGACATGGTAAAAATCGGTCGCTCTGCCCCTGAACAAGGCAGTTAACCCACTGTTCCTAGGCTGTCATTGAAAATAAGAATTTAGTTAACTAAAGTTAAAATAAAATACATCCACAGGTTGTGTCAAATTATGTCAAGTAGCCTATCAGAAGCTTCTAAAGCCATGACATCATTTTCTTGAATTTTCCAAGCTGTTTAAAGGCACAGTCAACCTAGTGGATGTAAACTTCTGACCCACTGGAATTGTGATAGTGATTTATAAGTGAAATAATCTGTCCGTAAACAATTGTTGGAAAAATTACTTGTGTCATGCAAAGTACATGTCCTTACCGACTTGCCAAAACTATAGTTTGTTAACAAGAAATCAGATCATTCTCATGAGAAAAACCAACATCTATTATTCCACATCTGATAGCCGTGCCCGAATACAGACAAAATTATTCCTGAACGAAGAAATACACACATCCATTCTAAACCACACAGCCCTGTCCAATTCAGAAATAAGAAGCAGACAAATCAAAATCATTCTTATTCTGGTGAATTATTCTTTCAAATCGTTAGTCACATCTATTCATTACGCGACAGCCATCCTCAAATACAGAGGAATAGAGAAATGTAACGTATGCAAATAAACACACATCTCTTACAGTCTACTACCAACAGCTGTCCCGGACAGAACAAACAAATTCGGATTCTTCTGGTCTCACACACAAAGCCAACACTAGTCTATTTCCTGCTCTGAAAAAAAAGCCATTGGAGCAATCTCAACATTACAACGCATTTAATCTACATCAAGCATTTTGTCAGAGCTGAGGAATGAGCACACAGTTTTTTCTACTTTATATTCCACTGCATTAGCAGTCGGTGGAAAACAACCCATGCTTGTGTATGTGCTCGCTGTCTTTTCAAATATCTGCTTGTTTTCAGCACATGGAAGAGCTACTACGCTCATTGTCGATGGGATCCGTCTCAAAAGTGTAAAGTGGTGTTGTCCTCACCGTGTGACCTTACCAGGACTACCCAGGCGCTATAGTTGTGGTCTGTAACTACGACCCCAGAGTTGTTCCTTGGAAAATAACAGTCAGGGAAAACTCTGGTGATAAGGAGTGGATGGGATTAGACCATACAGCTTTCACCTGTCAAGTCCCGTTAGATCAGAGCGGATGAAGGAAGAGATGGGGACAAAGTGGGAAGATAAACCTCTTTAGAAAATGTACATCATCCACCCCTTTAGTCTCATCCTCTTCACCCGCTACAACATCCGTAAGAGGATTTACTGGCTAAAACCACAGGATTTAACTAGTCACTTCAAATAGGATCGTTCCTTTAAAAGCTAATGTTCAGATTCTCTGAAGTTCTAGCATCAAACCTATTGATGACCTTCTCAGTGGCAGAATTCATTCTAACCAGGCCTGAATCTCCATTGGCCAGGGTTTCACTCTTTAATCAATTGTAGTAACTGCGTTTCTGTGTACTGGAAGTGATCCCACCAATGATGAAAGTAAGCTATAAAGCACTAAGTAAACCCAGTAAGAGGAAATGTAATGTATTGTCTAAACTTTGTGTGCTTTCATCCACACAGCAGCAGTCTATAAACTCAAATACTTTGGTCTCTGATCATTTATTCAACAAATAGCATTTTATTTGGCTAATCATTGGGGAGAGTAGAACAAGCTTCTAAAAGCAACAAACTCCTTCCCTCTTCAATGCCAATTTCTCACTTGGAGGCAGACCAAGAAGACATTCACTCCATCTGTCACTGTTTGTGTGTGTGTCCGTACCTCTGGTTGACAATGCTGCTTCACTAAGGAGATGACTGGAGTATCCCCTGTGGCATTTTACTAACAGACTCCAAACACATCACAGCACACCTACAATCAGGTAGGTGACTGCGTGTGACTGTGGGACTGTGTGTGTGACTGTGGGACTGTGTGTGTGACTGTGTGTATTTATTTAAGGATGTGTTACTGCTAATCAGTTTGAGACCCTGCTGAGTTCACAAGCACACAGCAGAGAGGAGCCTCGGAGGGAACAACCGTGACTGGACAACAACCTCACAGGTAACAGCTGATGACATCACTCAATTCCAAACAGTCAGACAAACTGACATCACATGATTCATACTGGTTTTTGGTCACAAGACTGTTAACCCGATGAGCTAAAGCTTAGGCATTACTTCAGAGAGGATTCACGGTAGACATTGCATGTTGGCTCAATCGTAAACTACATTAAAAAGTCAAGTTCTACGCTTCGCTCTACAGAATGATACCAGCATCCAGGAGACAGGTATGGAGAAGGCCATGGTAATTCTGAGACCTGCCCAGTCCTGTCTCTCCTGTCCTCTCCTCTCTGAACCCACAAATACAATCTGTCCTGTGTCTGAAGGAGAGGAATTGCCATGAATCAATAACCAGGACACTTTTCACTGCCACTACCAGCCGGCAATCTAAATAACGTCATAAATATTACATGGGCCTTTTAAATAGAAAAAGAACGAGAGAGAGACGCGACCCGCCTGACCGCATGCCCGCCCGCCCACCCGACCGCATGCCCGCCCACCAGACGTTCCATTAACACCGGTTCTGGGGAAACATGCTGGGCTGCTGACAATAAATCTTTAAGATCTGCTGTGGGGTGCTGGAGAGGAGGAGAGGGGACCCCTGGAAGGGAACATGAATAATGCACACAGAGCCAAGCAGCAAGGTGACACACACACACACAGGGAGCCAGCCCAGCAAGCTCGCCCAAACAAGCCCCATGCATACCCCTTAACTCCCAACCTGCTCACCACACATCTGCATACAAATATATAAATACAAACCAGAGAAGTGCCAAAACAATATTTATTTATGGTGGCGACTGTGGCAGTAATTGAACCTCGGGTCAAATGGAAACATTAAAGTGCAATGCACGTTGTCGTAGCCATCTGGCACCCACCAAAGTCCCCAGGAAGGAAAACAGAAAAAAGGTTCTTTCAAACTGATCTGTTGACTTGAGAATGTTCCAGAATACCCTGCGTTCTTCATACGAGCTCTGACCCAGCAATCTGCTCTGCGGCGGTTGTTGTGGTCGTTATTGTGGTGGTGTTGTCTGAGTGGGGGATATTAAGCCACAGCACCCAATTTAAAATGGCAGTAGGCTACAATGACCTCAAGGTATAAGCCAAGGAGTGTGTCCCAAATGGGACCCTTTTCCCCGATCGTCAAAAGAGGTTCACCACATTTTTTATTTAACCTTTATTTAACCAGGTAAGCAAGTTGAGAACAAGTTCTCATTTACAACTGCGACCTGGCCAAGATAAAGCAAAGCAGTTCGACACATACAACGACAGAGTTACACATGGAGTAAAACAAACATACAGTCAATAATACAGTAGAGAAGTAAGTCTATATACAATGTGAGCAAATGAGGTGAGATAAGGGAGGTAAAGGCAACAAAAAAAGGCCATGGTGGCAAAGTAAATACAATATAGCAAGTAAAACACTGGAATGGTAGATTTGAGGTAGAAGAATGTGCAAAGTAGAAATAAAAATAATGGGGTGCAAAGGAGCAAAATAAATAAATAAATGCAGTAGGGGAAGAGGTAGTTGTTTGGGCTAAATTATAGATGGGCTATGTACAGGTGCAGTAATCTGTGAGCTGCTCTGACAGCTGGTGCTTAAAGCTAGTGAGGGAGATAAGTGTTTGTCAGTTTCAGAAATGTTTGTAGTTCGTTCCAGTCATTGGCAGCAGAGAACTGGGAGGTGAGGCGGCCAAAGGAAGAATTGGTTTTGGGGGTGACCAGAGAGATATACCTGCTGGAGCGCGTGCTACAGGTGGGTGCTGCTATGTTGACCAGCGAGCTGAGATAAGGGGGTGCTTTACCTAGCAGGGTCTTGTAGATAACCTGGAGCAAGTGGGTTTGGCGACGAGTATGAAGCGAGGGCCAGCCAACGAGAGCGTACAGGTCACAGTGGTGGGTAGTATATGGGGCTTTGGTGACAAAACGGATGGCACTGTGATAGACCGCATCCAATTTATTGAGTAGGGTATTGGAGGCTATTTTGTAAATGACATCGCCGAAGTCGAGGATCGGTAGGATGGTCAGTTTTACGAGGGTGTTTGGCAGCATGAGTGAAGGATGCTTTGTTGCGGAATAGGAAGCCAATTCTAGATTTAACTTTGGATTGGAGATGTTTGATGTGAGTCTGAAAGGAGAGTTTACAGTCTAACCAGACACCTAGGTATTTGTAGTTGTCCACATATTCTAAGTCAGAACCGTCCAGAGTAGTGATGTTGGACGGGCGGACAGGTGCAGGCAGCGATCGGTTGAAGAGCATGCATTTAGTTTTACTTGTATTTAAGAGCAATTGGAGGCCACGGAAGGAGAGTTGTATGGCATTGAAGCTCGTCTAGAGGGTTGTTAACACAGTGTCCAAAGAAGGGCCAGAAGTGTACAGAATGGTGTCGTCTGCATAGAGGTGGATCAGAGACTCACCAGCAGCAAGAATATAGGGGATAGGGTGCTATTTGGGATGGAGGTGTTGCTCTATTAAAGAGTGGGATGGGATAGTGGAGGGACAGAGGGGATGGAGAATTATAGGCTAAAACTAAAAAGGCCTAAAGACGCCCAAGCACTGCCAGAATCCTGTTGTGTGATTAGCCTGGGAGGATGGGGAACTAAGAAGTCCAAAACCCACCGGAGGTTTATTGGCATTTCACGGCCGCAAACGAAAGTAAATTATCCGAGAAAAAAAAAATGGTCACGGTTGGCGCAGAGATGAATTCCTTATCGTGAAGAGAAAGAGCTATGGCTTTGAATGTTTCTTTCTCCTCCACGCTAACACCAGAGTGTTTCATTTTCATTTTCTCTTTTTTAAGAAGGCAGACCATTACTATTTAATGAAGAATTTTGCCACTGCTTCCCTTTCGGACTTAATATAACACTGTTTTGGTGTCAGTGGAGGGTCGCGTCTGTCTCTGCCCTCACACTTTTACAGTAAATCATTTAGAGACGTCCTAGTCTGCAGTGAGAGCTCAGAATGACTTCATCTAACTACCTCTACCCATCCTGTCCCAACTCCTTTCCTATAATAACCTCAATTTGTGAACATTAAACCTCCCTTTTTCCATTTCCCTCCTAATTTACATATGCTTGGATGCTCTGTTGAATTATACTGAGTGCAACTCCCAAGTGTCATAATGACACTTTAAAATGCTATGCTTCTGTCTGTTGGTTTGCATTGAGACTGAATAAAGACGTGATGCCAAATTCTATGTCTTCATCTTGTCACTAATAAAATGCTTTGCTGTACACTGAGGGCACAAAACATTATGAACACCTGCTCTTTCCATGACATAGACCAACCAGGTGAATCCAGGTGAAAGCTATGATCCCTTGACGTCACTTGTTAAATCCACTTAAATTCAGCGTAGATGAAGGGTTAAAGAAGGGTTTTTAAGCCTAGAGACAACTGAGACATGGATTGTGTGTGTGTGCCATTCCGAGGGTGAATGGGCAAGACAAAATATTTAAGTGCCTTTGAACGGTGTATAGTAGGTGTCAGGTGCACAGGTTTGTGTCAGGAACTGCAACACTGCTGGGTCTTTCACACTCAACTATTTCCTGTGTTTATCAAGAATGGTCCACCACCCAATGGACATCCAGCCAACATGACACAATTGTGGGAAGTGTTTGAGTCAACATGGGCCAGCATCCCTGTGGAACGATTTCACCACCTTGTAGAGTCCATGCCCCGATGAATTGAGGCTGTTCTGAGGGCAAAAGGGGTTGCTCAATATTCAACTCAATATTAGGAAGGTGTTCTTAATGCTTTGTACACTCATTGTATATGCCTGGCTACGAAAGACAATTTAGTGTCACTGTCATCCCGTACCCCTCCCCCCCAGTGTCTTTCTCTGTCTGGAATATGTCATGTCCCAGGCCTTGAAATGGACTGGGGGGGTTCTGGTGGGTTCCACTAATTCCATGCCATTAGTTATTCAGCAGTAGCATTTCGTTACACCCACAATAACATTGTTAAATATGTGTATGTGACCAATAAAATGTGATTTGATCTAGGACAGCTACCTGCCAGCTCCATATACCATCCATCCGCTTAGTGAAGCCATTATACATAGGGTACTGTAGTGTACAGTAGTCGTCAACATTTAACGCTCGAGGAAGAGAGGATAAGACATCCACAACCATGAGGTTTTTACACACATATAGCATGTCTGAACACAAACAAAAATGTAACCAACATGAACAAAAACATTTAGGACAAAATTATACATTTAATTTATTCAACAATTATAACACCAGGTGTTTGCCAATGACATCAAATATTTTTTGCTTGGGACACATGCCAAGTAGACAGTAGGAACAAAAATAGGAGAAAGAAAAGCTGTGCGTGTTCCAGACTGTGATAAGAGACAAGCCTGTCAGACACAGACCAGTGGAGCGTACCTCCAGACAGATGGAGAGGAGAGGGGCGGGGGGGGTTCACCCCTAGGGTGTCACCTAACATACAGGGCCCTCCTCCCCCCTCTGAGCTGTTTCAGCCCCTGTTAACACCTCACGCCAGGCTTTGGGCTCGATCTCATTTGAACTTCATCAAATCAGAAAGCTAACTGAATTGATTTATAAATAATTTATAAATCATTGATATAAAATAATTTATAAATCATTGAAGATAAATGGCAGTTTTCAACTCATATGATTGAAAATCAACGAATCAATTGAACACTGCCATTGACTTCTTGAAATGACTGACTTGAAATGGAATTGACCCCAACCCTGCTACACTGCTGCATAGTCTACTGCATCTGCATGACCCCTTCCATGGCCATCAATATTAATGAGTATAAAGGCCATTAAAGTCAGAGTGCAGAGTTACCACAAACTAACCAGAACCATGCATGAGCGAGCGTCTAGGTCAAAACTGACATGCGATTTTAATACGGAGAGTCCACAGCTGAATCCCAAAGGAAATCAGAGATAGGATATACGCTTTTAGGTTTGGATTTCAATTCCAGAGGTTTTGGATGACAATGCAGACTCAGACCCTCTGCTTCACAGATCCTTACCAAGAGGTGGTCTCTTTTTCATAACACAGTATCACTTCTAAAATTGGGGTTTATTTTTTTTTTAGGTAGGCTACATTTACAACCTTTCCATCCCACTAAGATGAAGTTAGCAGATAGGCCTCCTCTTCAACCTTACATGATGTACTTATTAGTACCTTAAATAAAGGTACTAAGGAATGGATAAGGGGTGTAGAAGTGTAGGGAGGCTTTCTTTTTTCTTGACTGGAACATGACCCAGCTTTTTTCTTGACTGGAACATGACCCAGCTTTTTTCTTGACTGGAACATGACCCAGCTTTTTTCTTGACTGGAACATGACCCAGCTTTTTTCTTGACTGGAACATGACCCAGCTTTTTTCCCCTGCGGGAGTGTGAGTCCCAGGCTGATTCAGTGTATTAGGAAGGGGAATAGGGCTCACTTGAAGTCTACTCACTTCATCAAGAATTGATGAACTCCAGCACAATTACAAAGTATAATGGGTCCCTTTATCTTCACTGCAGGAGACAGAGTTTACTCTTCTAGACTGACTGAGATGGTAAAATGCTCTGGAAGGTATTTCCATCCCTCTCTCTGTCTGAATTAATATGGCTGGGCTTAATGTGAAAAAAGGCTAAGATGATGCTTTTAACCCTTGTATATCAAAGTGCCCTTTCCAACCCATTCCTCCACTAACAATCAACAGGGTTAGAAGTCAATGGAGAGAGCTGAGTCACACAATCTGCAGTAGTTCAGAGAACATGTGACTGTTGGAGCTACATTTACCAAGCACAAGCCAATCAGATTTGGAGATTTACGAGGAAAAATGTGGCCACAGAGAAACACTCCAGGTAGTGTAGTACTTTGTATTTGTTTCCTTGGTGTTTTTTAGGTTGTTTGTATTCAGAGGACCATAGAATGTGACTAACCAAGACAAAAAAACATATTCTGTGCATCAACTCGTTCAAATACTTTCATCAGTTCACAGATAATATCTGGTATTCAGCACCCATACAATCCACAGAACGCCATTGTCAGTAAATCAGGGTCGTAGCAAAAACGTTTTCATCGTAGCAACAGAAAACAAACATTTATTATTGGACAACTTCAGGTAATCCCTCCCGGTTTCGGTCCGTTTGGTTGCCTGTGAATACGACCCTATAAGCACACTATGCTCTAATAGCGGGGCAATGATATGACACCAGGCAGGTGTTGAGGGGAGGGTAGTTAATACCAATTAAAAGACTTACGGAGCTCTCCCACTTTGAGGATTTCACACAGCATCTTGGTCAGCTCGATGCTGCTGCGGCCGAACGGACACTCGTGCTTGTCCTCACGACTGCTGTTCTCCAGAACAATCTAGAACAAGGAAAGAAAGTCACTCAATCTATCGATCCACCAACGTTTTTGCAAATACTTTTGTCAAGTGTTTAACAGCTACCCAGGCACAGACAGACAGACATAGAGACAGACACAGACAAACATAAAAGACATACAGACATGCACACAGAGACAGACAAATCTCAACAAGGGCCTTCAAAGAACTGGAACTGTGTGACCCTTGACCTATTAATCCAGTGAAACTACATACTGAGGTCATAGTTGACAGAGATGATTCTCATGGAGAGAGTCAGAGCGGGATAGAGAAACCAGAGGCAGCAGAAGGTCACCAACAGGACAAGGAACTGGGACACAGCTAACTGGATTATCCTATCTCCATAGTACCATCTTAATTCAATCAAAATCAAATCCAATTTTATTTGTCACATGCACCGAAATACAAGAGGTGTAGACTAACAGTGAAATGCTTACCAGCCCTTTCCCAACAATGCAGAGTTAAATAGTAAGAATAATTTGCAAAAAATAAAAAATAGCAACACAATAAAAATAACGAGGCTATATACAAGGAGTACAGGTACCGAGTCAATGTGCTGGGGTACAAGAGAGTTGAGGTGATTGAGATAATATGTACAAGAGACTTGGCAATCAGGATAGTTAATAAACAGAGTAGGAGCAGCATATGTGATGTGATGGGATGTGATGTGATGTGATGTGATGTGTGTGTGTGTGTGTGTGTGTGTGCAGTATGTGGCTAGAGTCCAGTGAGTGTGCATAGGGCCGGTGTAAAGAAAAATAGATAAATACAAAAGGGGTCAATGCAAATAGTCCGGATAGACATTTGATTAGCTGTTCAGTAGTCTTCTGGCTTGGTGGTACAAACTGTTCAGGATTCTTTTGGTCCCAGGCCTGCCGCTCTAGTACCACTGGCCATGTGGTAGCATCGGAACAGTCTATCATTTGGGTGGCTTTCCTCTGACACCTCCTGGTATAGGAGTATATTTTGGCCCTGGTATATACATTTTTTGATTCCAAGATGGCATAGCAGTCAGACGTCTTTGTCCTCGTCTTGTCCCATGTGTATAACTTGTTATATCTTTTTTCTTCGCATACATTTAAAAATAGATTTTTCTTAACCTCAACATACAACATGCAATCCGCCTCACCCAACGTGGTGTGGATCTGCTATTTTCTTTACTTTTGAACCGGAACCCCCAACAGAAGCTAGCTAACTAACTAGCTACTAGTGGCGGTCCAGCTAACGTTTAGCCCGGACAACTTTTACCAGTCTGCACAGCGCGACTCAAACCAGAGCAAATCAGATTTATTTAACTCCATATCTCCTGATTCCTACTGCAAGCTCTGAACCTTTTCACTTGGATCATCGCAGCTAGCTATCTGCTATTTCAAGTGGTCACTCCTGGCTAATGTCTCTGTCCCGAAGCAAGAACCAATTAGCAAGAACCTATATCTATCCTACCCTGCCTTTCTAAGGTCTTCGAAAGCCAAGTTAAACAGATCACCGACCATTGCGAATCCCACCGTACCTTCTACGCTATGCAATCTGGTTTCAGAGCTGGTCATGGGTGCACCTCAGCCACGCTCAAGGTCCTAAACGATATCATAACCGCCATTAATAAGAGACAATACTGTGCAGCTGTATTCATCGACCTGGCCAAGGCTTTCGACTCTGTCCATCACCACATTCTTATCGGTAGACTCAACAGCCTTGGTTTCTCAAATGACTGCCTCGCCTGGTTCACCAACTACTTCTCAGACAGAGTTCAGTGTGTCAAATTGGAGGGTCTGTTGTCCAGACCTCTGGCAGTCTCTATGGGGGTGCCACAGGGTTCAATCCTCGGGCTGACTCTTTTCTCTGTATACATCAATGATGTCGCTCTTGCTGCTGGTGATTCTCTGATCCACCTCTACGCAGACGACACCATTCTGTACACTTCTGGCCCTTCTTTGGACACTGTGTTAACTAACCTCCAGATGAGCTTCAATGCCATACAACTCTCCTTCCACGGCCTCCAACTGCTCTTAAATGCAAATAAAACTAAATGCATGCTCTTCAACCGATCGCTGCCCACACCTGCCCACCCGTCCAGCATCACTACTCTGGACGGTTTTGACTTAGAATATGTGGACAACTACAAATACCTAGGTGTCTGGTTAGACTGTAAACTCTCCTTCAAGACTCACATTAAGCATCTCCAATCCAAAATTAAATCTAGAATTGGCTTGATATTTCGCAACAAAGCATCCATCACTCATGCTGCCAAACATAACCTCGTAAAACTGACTATTTACAGGGCCGTACACACTACCCTCTGTAGCACCTTACGGTCAGATGCCAAACAGTTGCCATACCAGACGGTGATGCAGCCAGTCAAGATACTCTTGTTGGAGCGAAACATTAAGGAGAGCTGAGCATTAAATAGGTCTAGTTGCCAGGCTGAAGTAGCAAGGACATGCACAGTAAGAAATGATGACACCCAGGCTATACTCTATTTTTGAAGGAGTACATCAACCAAGACCATACGTACATTTATGACAGCTGGACGTACTATGGTCAAAAGGATACAGGAAGAAAGATGGAAGCAAGATGCCTGATGACTAACACATAAAACATAAGCATGCAATGCATACATTATTTTTGGGATGTGAAAGGAGTTCTACCAACATAACCTAACCAAAAGCAGATATGAGCGTTAGTGGGCGTGAACAAGCAAGCTCGGAGATTAAAATAAAATAATGGAGAAAGGTCAAGGGAAGCTATTTTCATATAGAGGGAGGGGACTCTATATGTTATACAAAGACAGAATCCTATAAAGGCAGGACTCTGTAATATGAGAATTTAGTCTCTTTCCATGGAGGGGCTCGGCCCTGTTATGTTTGTGATGGGGTCCTTCCATGGAGGGGCTCGGCCCTGTTATGTTTGTGATAGGGTCCTTCCATGGAAGGGCTCAGTTTTGCTACTTTGTATTAAAGTGTATATTGAATTCACAAGTTCTTGTAAGAGTATTATACAGTATTTCTGAGACAATTCTCCACGACACTCTCAGTGGTGCAGCTGTCAAACTTTGAGGATTTGAGGGCCCATGCCAAATCTTTTCAGCCTCCTGAGGTGGAAGAGGCATTGTTGTGCCCTCTTCATGACTGTGCTGGTGTGTTTGGACCATAATAGATCTTTAGTGATGCGGACACCGAGGAACTTGAAGCTCTTGACCCACTCCACTACAGCCCCATCCAGAGGTCAGACTAAGGACAGCAGCTATTGTACGTTATTACAGTATCAGTCATTATACTGCATGTTATCTACCACCAATGTCAAATCTCAAAGACATTCCAATCTCAATGTGACATTGATTTGATTAAAAGACGTCTTTCCTTCTAAGTAAACATTACCATTGCGAAAGCCTCTCATACATTTGAACCTTAAACGGTCCACGTGCACATGGCGTGGTTAATTCATAAATCAATTCCCCAATGTAAAAAAAACTCACTCCAATTATAACGTTGCCGCAGTGACAAGCCTACACCGGAAACCATTAGCATCCTTATCATCGTCATGGTGACAGTTTAATTTGGGAAAACGGTGGTTGTTTTGTTACAGCAGCTGGCAGAGGAGAGGGAAGGGCTGGCCTGTATATGCATGTGTGGCGTGTGTGCGTTAGGTTTCATATTAGATGGACACTACGCCACCACCCTTTATATTCCCCATTTATTTTCACCAGCCATTCACTGACCTTCTACAAGGACACACACAGGCAGGCAGGCACACAAATAATCACTCATAGGCATGGGATGCCCACTAACCAAACCAATGCCACCTGCCCACAGTTTAGGCTGAGTTAAACTAATTCAGGATTAATACATAAACTTGATTTGATTAAGTTGCATCCTAGTATAAAATGGATTTTCTTTGTCACTGGAACTAGGAAACGGACGAAAAAAATGGGCAGGATTCTTTTCTCTCCAGTGAATGTGTAGATTTGTTAAACGTTAGCCATATGCCATAGTATTGGGTTGACTCAGTTCCAAGGCCACATATTGGCATGGTGTTTCATCAGACAGACTGCCTGGATAGAGCCCAGGGAATCTAGGAGTGAGAGGGGGGGGGGGAAGAGAGAGAGCTACTAACCCTGATGTAGGCATCCTGGTGGTGTCTGGCAAAGTACAGCATGTTATCCAGAGCCAGCATCCCAGGAGGAATCTGAGTGAAGTCCATAGCAGGGTTCACATGGTTCTGATGAGAGAGAGACAGAGACAGAGAGAGACAGAGAGAGAGCAAGGAGGTAAGTCATCAGACAAACATGTTTGAACAAGACAAGAATGAGTCAGAACACTAAATAAGACAAGGTTGATTGGTAGACTAGCACTGTACCATGTCTGAGAATGAAGGAGAGGAGATAGAATGAGAGGGGAAAGAAAGGAGACAGAGAGAGACATGGAGGGGGTCGCAGAGATCCAGCTATGTAATTGTTCCTGACCGTCATCAGCTTCACAGACAGAATGGAAGAACCACACCCTTTTACATAACCTTCACCACATTTGAAGCAAAAGTCCAACTAAACCCACGTTCTCTTGAAGATCCACAGGCCAGATCTACCTAGGAGACTAATACACTCTCTCAGACTACTGCACTCTGAATACAGCACTAGATCAACGTTACCAGACAGTCCCCTTAAAACTGTGTGTGAAAACGTGCCGACGTTTGTGTGTGTGTGTGTGTGTGTGCGCACACGCATGCTTTCATGTGTTCATGCTTGCATGTGCGCAAGTGTGTGTGTACAAGCATGTAAAGTCAAGAGATATTTTGGGGGGTTTTCCGAACCACTGGAGGAAATGAGGTCAGGCCTTATCTTAGGGCAGCACACTGGGGTCTTAGCGAGCCGCAGAGCCCCTAACGGCTCAGGGACTTAGAGAGGAAATGAAGGGCTTAGTTCCCCCTCACCATGGATACGGCAGCAATATGCTACAGCTCAGAAACTACACACCCAGAGAGAGAGGGGAGGTAGAGAGATAGAAGAAAGAGAGAGGGGGGAGACAAACCTCTCCCCCTCCCCCTCAGGTATTATGCCACTGTGTCAAGTAATTATCTTTTTGTTTTCTCGTAATTTGGTTGGCTCTAATTGTGTTGCTGTCCTGGGGCTCTGTGGGGTCTGTTTGTGTTTGTGAGCAGAGCCCCAGGACCAGCTTGCTAAGGGGACTCTTATCCAGGTTCATCACTCTGTAGGTGATGGAAGGTTTGGGAATCACTTCCCTTTCGGTGGTTGTAGAATTTAACGTCTATTTTATGGATTTTGATAATTAGCAGGTATCGGCCTAATTCTCTCTCGCATATATAGACATCAAGCACTCTACAATATGGAGTCCACAGTATCTCCTCCCTCCTCTCAGACACAGACGGAGCACAGAGTGCATCATGTCATCTTCTAAACCAATTAACAACAGTCCCCGGGGGCATAGCTGTAGTCTTCTGGTGTGTGTGTGTACTGTTTGACGTGGCTGTGGTCCTGTGAAGCTTTAGAGCCAGAAGGTTTGCGTGTTCCTGAAGAATGTGAGTTTCTGCATAGTTGTTTTATCACATCAAAGACACACAGGGTTGGATTCAGCTGCCATGTCATCCCCTTATCTGACAGTGTCCCAAGTCCTCTTTCTACTAGTTTAGGGAAAGAGCTCCACTACTGAGGAACATGTCTTGCCTATGGGTCTGCTGTACTGAGACCAAAACTAATCTAGTTAGTCCAACAGCTGAAGTTTTGGGGATGCAGAGTGTCATGACTGTCCTGTGAGGATCACAATGGGTCAGATAAGCTTGGCAGTGGCTGACAATAACCAGACCCTCTCCCACCCGCAAAGGGGGGGAGGGAACTGTTTGGGTTTTGACAACTGCACACCCGGTCGTAAATTTAAGAAGGAGAGAACTCTCTCTACCCTTTAGTATCAACCAAATGAATGCCTTTGTCTAGAGAGACTTTTGCCTGCCCAAAACTCTGAACGTCCAAAATGTGAATATTGGAACAATATTTTTAACAGAAGGACGTGGGGAATGGTCAGTGGGTAGATGTAGAAAACTAATGTCATATTGTTTGTTATTAAAAACTGTATGGACCAAATACTGTAACTTGGAAAGGATACTCCCTGTATGTCAAGCTTTCATTCAATATGTTGTGAAGATAAAAACGTGATTTTAGTTTTCTAATAAGACACTTGTTTTTGAGAATACTTTGCACAGTAACTAGCCACGCCCGCCGAGTGAGGTCAGAAAAGTGTGTCAGTGTGATGGAACCGCCCTTTTCAACCAGAGTGCTTAAAAGGACTGGCTAAGAATGAACATTTCAGACCAGAACATTGCCTGGTTGCTGCTGTGGTCTGTAAAGTGGTCTGAATCCTGAATAATCGACACGAGGTATAGGCTAGAAGCTCACTTCCTAGACAAATCACTGGTACGGCTGATTAGCTGCTAGATATCGAGAAAAGCGAACATACTACACTGCAAACCAGCCCATCCTGCTACGAGTCTCAAATCACTGTATGCTCCTAGTCTCATCTCAGAAGAAAACCGTCGACACGGCTGGCTAACCATCATCCTATGAGCATCATCAAGAGTGAAGAGATGTAAGAAGATCGAAAAGGGGGGATACCCAAGAGCCTTACAAACGTGCCACTGATAGGCCAAACCAACATTCTTCAGGAGGGCTAGTTCCGACAGAGAAACGGTGAGCAGCATTCAACACATATATACATTGATGATTTCTTATTCCAAACAGGTGACTGTTCATGTGCAAGGTATATGATTCATGTGAGGACAGTCCTAGAATGTATCCACGATGAGTGTACTTTTTCTCTCTCTCCTCCCTGCCCCTCTTCATTCGTTGTGTATAAGCCACCATATTTTGTCAGTCCACTAGGGACCTTTGTCTCATGTAAGTGTGTGCGCGCGTCTTCTGTGTTATTATTTAGTTAACTAGTAAATAAATGATTAAACCAAGTCGTGTAGCACTGAATAATGAGCAAGACTGGGGTTTCTGCACATCCGAGAAGGTTACGACCGTTGAGAATGACATGACAAGATGAAACCTAGTTTCTTGAAGCCCAGTCGCGGTTGTGTGTGTGTGCGTGTGTGTATAACTTACAATGAAACCTAGTTTCTTGTAGTCACGGGTGTACATGGACTTCCTCTTCTCGATGCTGCCACTGTTGTTCGGCTCACATTCCACGTCGAACGCAATCCTGCGCAGCTCAAAGATGATGTCTCTTTGGGCCTAGGCAGATAGAAGAGGACAAAAACATTAAGACATACACTGAGTATACAAAACATTAACTCTTTCCATGACAGACTGCCCTGATGAAAGCTATGATCCCTTATTGGTGTCACTTGCTAAATCCACTTCAAATCAATGTAGAGGAAGGGGAGGAAACAAGTTAAAGAAGGATTTTTAGCCTGGAGACAATTGAGACATGGATTGTGTATGAGTGCCATTCAGATGGTGAATGAGCAATACAAAAGACTTAAGTGTCTTTGAACAGAGTATGGTAGTATTGCCAGAGGCACCAGTTTGTGTCAAGAATTACAATGCTGCTGGGTTTTTCACACTCAACAATTTTCCATGTGTATTAAGAATGGTCCACCACACAATGAACACCCTGTCAGCTTGAGACAACTGTGGGAAGTATTGGAGTCAACAAGGGCCAGCATCCCTGTGGAACACTTTTGACACCTTGTAGTGTCCATGCCCGACGCATTGAGGCTATTCTCAATATGAGGAAGGTGTTCCTAATGTTCGATATACATCAAAATTGGCAAATCATTACATAGGCATTATTCCAAGGTAACTATCCTTACATAGTACTTCCACATTTCACTGATAATTCTCAGGTAGAGAGAGAACGTGCTAATCTCTTATACTCTTGGGAAAACCTATAAAAAGGGTGCTTGGAACAAAAAAATAGATTCATTTGTGGATATTTCACTGGTAAATACTATTTGATAAGGCCTATGTGCCCAACAGATCTCGAGGGACATCGAGTTGAGAGGCCTATTGTACCTGGTCCTGAGGGTCCATCTTGGTCATCATGCGGTCCTCTAAGAGGTTAAAGGTCAGAACCTGCAGCACGTACAGCTGGTGGGCCATCTCATCATTGATTGGCTTAGGGCTCCGGATCACGTTCTAGTGGAGAGAGGGAGAAGAAGAAAGAGCAAAGGAAATAAATAAACAGGGATATAGAGAGTGAAGAGAGAAAGAGGGAGAGAAAAGAGATTAAAGGAGATGGAGCGAGGAAAGGGAGAGGGGGCGAGGAAAGGGAGAGGGGGGCGAGAAAAGGGAGAGGGGGCGAGAAAAGGGAGAGGGGGCGAGAAAAGGGAGGGGGGGGGCGAGAAAAGGGGGGAGAGAAAAGGGAGAGGGGGTGAGAAAAGGGAGAGTGGGCGAGAAAAGGGAGAGAAAAGGGAGAGGGGGTGAGAAAAGGGAGAGGGGGCGAGAAAAGGGAGAGGGGGCGAGAAAAGGGAGAGGGGGCGGAAAGGGAGAGGGGCGAGGAGAGAGAACGAGAAGGAGCAACAGAGAGACGAGAGAGAGACAGAGAGTGAGAAACAAGTGATGCAGAGGAGAGGTACAGATGGAGGGGATTACTGGAAACACTTACACTTAGTATGATGGAACGCAGCTGCTTCTGGGCTAGAATGTGGGCCATCTCCTACACAGACAGAGACAGGCAGAGAAACGGACAGAGAAACGGACAGAGAGGGAGGGAAAAAAGGGAGAAAGAGAGAAAGGAAGAGAAAAAGAGAAAAGAAGAGCAAGAAAGATAAGGAGAGAGAGGATAGAGAACAGGATAAGTAAAAAGAGAGAATGACCGAAAGGAAGAGAGAATGTGAGGGAGAGGGAGAAAGTGAGCACACAGTTACATTATGATGTACATACCCTTACACAGAAAACAAATTGTTCTTTCAGGAAACTCTATATCAGAATAAAAGTGGATTATGTGCCCAAAATATCAATGTTCTTCACTAAGACACCATGAACTTCTCTAGACTATAAAGTGTCTCCGAGTCTACGCTGGATGAGCTAGACTTCACAGCCAGGTGGTGGTTGATATAAGACCGGGACATTTTAATGACACACTTAATCTGCTAGAGACGCTACAGAAGGTCGCTAATCAAAGTACACTTACTGTCAGAGGACAATCAAGGATGTTCACACTGCTCTCATCAAACTACCATTACGAGTGCAGTGAGGAAAGAAGAGTCAGAGGCAAAAAAGAAGAGGGTGATTCGAGACAGAAAAGAGGCAGGAAGGTATATGTCAGGTAGTGGTGCAGGCAGCAACTCTTGTAACAAGGCAGACTGTCAGCAAAATTAAGAGACTTGACACTTAAAAACACTAAGCCAAACCTTTTTGTTCCCATTAACTTGTGGCCAACTGCTGTTTCAGTCTCGTACCCTGCAATGAGATGATGCTCTAGTCTAACATATGCTGGCCTTCCTCTATGGCTTTACAACACAGACAGGTCATGTATGTATTAGTCAGTCTAAAACAGGGTCAAACTCATTCCATTCAGAGTGGCTGCAATTTAGTTTTTTCATTTCAATTAAGACTAAGACAACCAGGTGAGGGGAGTTCCTTACTAATTAGAGACCTTAATTGTTTAATTAAGTACAAAGGAGGAGCGAAATCCCACAGACACCAGCGGCCCTCCGTGGAATGAGTTTGACACTTGGTCTAAAAAGGTAAACTACTGGATTGGTTTACACCTGCAACAATAACCTCAACGTCTACTTCCTCAGTAACACTTTATGATCGTATTGATGAATAACCCTTTATAAATGCTTACAAATCTTTAGAAATGATTGTAAATGTTTGCAAATCTTATAAATGATAATACCTTTTAAGACTTACCATGCTGATACATGTTTCTAAATGTTAATAAAATGAAATAGTATTTATTAGTGTATGAATCACATTACAAATGCATATTCATTAGTTGTTATATAGTTACCACTTCCTTCAGTAGTCTATAGCTGCAACAAAGACGCACCATTGCTCAATACACGTCAACACTTTTTTGTGGAGAAATATTAAATGATAAAAATGTTAAACTAATGTGAGCATGGATCATTTTTTATCTTCCACCTAATGTGCTGCAAAGGAAGGGAGACGAGTGTGTATCAGGCATCTTTAACCCCGTTCCACTCTATTGGGTGGACCCATTTCTGATGACAGCTAGGCTTCGTCTGATTGGCTCAGAGCCCAGTGCGTAATAGGCAAGCCCACGGAGCAGAACGGTGGGTGATGTCATCAGAGCTGAGAGAGATGAGAGAGTGTGTGATCCTAGTCCCTTCATAGCACACAACTTTCTACCAGGGCCCATAGGGCTTTGGTCAAAAGTAGTGTACTACATAGGGAATAGGGTGCCATTTAGGATAGAGAGAGGACAGGGGCCCTGCTTGGCTAGGCAGTGTTATGATGCTCATCGATATTCAGGAGAGAGGTATAGGGGGACAGTGATCGCCCCATATGAAGACGTATTACTGCACCGTTTAAGGCAAGGACGACAGGGGCACACAAGAATACGAACAGACAGGGACACACCACATGTGACACTAGAATGAACAAAAACATGCAAACACAAACACAAGACTATAATGTACATACACCCACAGTCTTGTTCAGCTAACCTTGAGGGGGGGACACAATTCAGTCCCATTCAAAATCTTATTTTCCCTAACCTTAACCCTAACTTCTAACTCGAATCCTAAACCGAATTCTAACCCCAACACCAATTCTAACCGTAACCCTCCTCCTTGCTTCCCGGTGGGAACCACACACACAGAGGTCATCCGTTCACCTACTCTGCGTCTCTCAAAAACATGGCGGTTGGAACCAAAAATCTCAAATTTGGATTTCCACCGGTCTAATGTCCATTGCGCGTGTTTCTTGGCCCAAGCAAGTCTCTTCTTATTATTGGTGTCCTTTAGTTGTGGTTTCTTTGCAGTAATTTGACCACGAGGGCCTGATTCACTCAGTCTCCTCTGAACAGTTGATGTTGAGATGTGTCTGATACTTGAACTCTGTGAAGCATTTATTATTTTAACTGCATTTATTTGCAGTTAAATCTAATGAACTTATCCTCTTCAGCAGAGGTAACTTCCTTTCCTGTAGCAGTCCTCATGAGAGCCAGTTTCATCATAGCTCTTGATGGTTTTTGCGACTGCACTTGAAGAAACTTTCAAAGTTCTTGATATTTTCTGGATTAACTGACCTTCATGTCTTAAAGTAATGATGGACTGTTGTTTCTCTTTGCTTATTTGAGCTGTTCTTGCCATTATATGGACATTGTATTTTACCAAATAGGGCTATCTTCTGGATACCAGCCCTACCTTGTCAAAACACAACTGATTGGCTCAAATGCATTAAGAAGGAAAGAAGTTCCACAAATGAACTTTTAACAAGGCACACCTGTTAATTGAAATGCAATCCAGGTGACTACCTCATGAAGCTGGTTGAGAGAATGCCATGAGTGCGCAAAGGTGTTAAGGCAAAGGGTGGCTACTTTGAAGCATCTCAAATATAAAATATATTTTGATTTAACACTTTTTTGGTTACTACATGTTTCCATATGTGTTGTTTCATAGTGTTGATGTCTTCACTATTATTCTACAATGTGGAAAATAGTCAAACTAAAGAAAAATCCCTGAATGAGTAGGTGTGTCCAAACTTTTGACTGGTACTGTATGTATGTATGTATGGATGGATGGATGGATATACTGTACATATAGATATAGAGATAGATAGATAGAGATAGATAGATATTTCTGAGTGTGTGTAACCTACCTGTCTCTTGTCTTCCGGGGCCTTGAGGAACAAGGCGTTAATCACAGCGATGGTGTATGTCTGAATGTCCTGATCAGTCCTGTCATTAGATGGATAACACAGAACCATGCTGTTCAGAACCAAACACACACTACAGGTACAGAGATACTGTTGGATGCTTCCCAAATGGTACCCTATTCCCTACATAGTGCACTACTTTTGACCAGAGTTCCATGGGCCCTGGTTAAAAATAGTCCACTATATAGGGAATAGGGTGCCACTTGGGACACATCCATTGTATTTATCTGCCATGTTTCTCAAAATGGTTACTTTACTTCCCTGGTCTTTCTGTTAAAAGGATCTGCCTCCTTTTTTCAATTTTCACCTAAAATGACATACTCAAATCTAACTGCCTGTAGCTCAGGCCCTGAAGCAAGGAATGCATATTCTTGGTACCATTTGAAAGGAAACACTTTGACGTTTGTGTTAATGTGAAAGGAATGTAGAAGAATATAACATTATAGATCCGATAAAAGCTAGTACAAAGAAATAAACAACTTATTTTGTATTTTTTTGTACCATCATCTTTGAAATGCAAGAGAAAGGCCATCATGTATTATTCCAGCCCAGGTGTGATTTAGATTTTGGCCACTAGATGGCAGCAGTGTATGTGCAAAGTTTTAGACTGATCCAATGAACCATTGTATTTATGTTAAAGATTTTGTATCAAGACTGCCCAAATGTGCTTAATTTGTTTATTAATAATTTTTCATGTTCAAAATTTTGCACTCTCCTCAAACAATAGCATGGTATAATTTCACTGTAATAGCTACTGTAAATTGGACAGTGCAGTCCACTGCAAATATCAGATATGTCTATATCCTAGAAAATGTTCTCGTTACTTACAACCTCATGCTAACCTACGTTAGCTCAACCGGTCCCGTGGACAGGACACCAATCCCAAAGAAGTTTTAAGAGTACTTCCCAATCATGGACACTGGAGAGTTTAAGTTAATTAAATCAATAGAGATATAACATGGATGAAACAGTTACCCCACTACTAGTCTTGGACCAAGGGCCGTTTGTATCAAGCATCTAAGAGTAGGAGTGCTGATCTAGGATCAGTCTTGCCTTTTAAATCATGAGGTAAAAGGTTATATGGACATGTGGGGACCTGATACTAGTTCAGCACTCCTACTCTGAGACACTAAATAAGGCCACAAATGTATTTAGTAAAATCTTGCCATAGGTTAGTGTTTTACGGTAATCTGATCCTAGATCTGCAGTTAGGGACAACGTATATCTGTGGTACATAACATAGATGACTGTGCGGCTCTCACTCACCCCTGCAGATGGGGTATAAGCTGTCCGATTGTGATCTCTTGCGCCACCTTCTGGTAGAGGTCCTGACTGTTGAGCACCATGGACTCCAGGATGGCCAGAGACCGCTGCAAGACAGCCGTGTCCATGGCTGACTTGTTCACGTAACCTGCAATCTGCGACAGATAGGAGGGGTGGTTTAACTAAATTCAAGACAGACAGCCTGAATAAAACCATAGGTATCATTATGCAGAGGTTATGGGAGCTCTACCTAAGACCGAGACAGCCTGAATAAAACCATAGGTATCATTATGTAGAGGTTATGGGAGCTCTACCTAAGACCGAGACAGCCTGAATAAAACCATAGGTATCATTATGTAGAGGTTATGGGAGCTCTACCTAAGACCGAGACAGCCTGAATAAAACCATAGGTATCATTATGTAGAGGTTATGGGAGCTCTACCTAAGACCGAGACAGCCTGAATAAAACCATAGGTATCATTATGTAGAGGTTATGGGAGCTCTACCTAAGACCGAGACAGCCTGAATAAAACCATAGGTATCATTATGTAGAGGTTATGGGAGCTCTACCTAAGACCGAGACAGCCTGAATAAAACCATAGGTATCATTATGTAGAGGTTATGGGAGCTCTACCTAAGACCGAGACAGCCTGAATAAAACCATAGGTATCATTATGTAGAGGTTATGGGAGCTCTACCTAAGACCGAGACAGCCTGAATAAAACCATAGGTATCATTATGTAGAGGTTATGGGAGCTCTACCTAAGACCGAGACAGCCTGAATAAAACCATAGGTATCATTATGTAGAGGTTATGGGAGCTCTACCTAAGACCGAGACAGCCTGAATAAAACCATAGGTATCATTATGTAGAGGTTATGGGAGCTCTACCTAAGACCGAGACAGCCTGAATAAAACCATAGGTATCATTATGTAGAGGTTATGGGAGCTCTACCTAAGACCGAGACAGCCTGAATAAAACCATAGGTATCATTATGTAGAGGTTATGGGAGCTCTACCTAAGACCGAGACAGCCTGAATAAAACCATAGGTATCATTATGTAGAGGTTATGGGAGCTCTACCTCTTATACATTTATAGAACGTTTACAAACACAATACAACATCCTCCTTGTAGCCGCAAGAAGTCTCAAGGACTAGAAGTCTCAAGGACTAGAAGTCTCAAGGACTAGAAGTCTCAAGGACTAGAAGTCTCAACGACTAGAAGTCTCAAGGACTAGAAGTCTCAAGGACTAGAAGTCTCAACGACTAGAAGTCTCAACGACTAGAAGTCTCAACGACAAGAAGTCTCAAGGACTAGAAGTCTCAACGACTAGATGTCTCAAGGACAGTTTTCATGGACATGTTAAAAAACAAACTGTTAAACCAGTTTACAAATGTTATAAACAGTTTGTGAGCAGACGGGCACCTTCTTGATGAAGGCAACAGAGAAGGTATCCCAGGAGACGATGCCGTGGTCCATGAGCTCCACGAACGCCGTCAGCGTGAACGACAATAAGTCGCCAAAACTGGAACACAACAACAACAGCCAATAGAAACATCTCTGCCACTGACACTGACACACACGTACAGCTGCACGGCACAAAGCAGCCAATAGCCTTGGTCTCAGGGAGAGGAGAGAGGAGGGGAAAGGAGAGAGGAGGGGAAAGGAGAGAGAAGCCACTGCCAGGTATGCTGAAGGCACAGAAAGGTGAGGAGCTGGACTGCGGTCCCTGATGGGACAGACAGATGACTCAGTCCTTCAGGAACAACAGGAGGCGCCAGAGAGCCAGTAAGAGCCAGAAAGCACAAGGCAGCAGAGCCAAGGAGCACTCATTCAATAATCATTCTCATGCAATTACATTGATGTTAGTAGAGACGAGTCATCATCACAGTAGGGCCGAGCGAGGCTACTTCCTGGAAGATAATTATCCAATGGTCTGAATACAACGTGTTTCAATCTATTATGTTCAATCCCTCCGATAGAAGTTCACAGGAATATGATTCGCCTACATAAATCTCACAGAAATATTCAAATGACAGGAAGACTGTCAAATAAATGCTTTTTTTTTTTTTTTTTTTACATTTTCTGAATTACGTAACTGATTACAGTCATATCATAAACCTGAAATATAACTCAGCGACCTTCATCTCTTGATATGATGTGGGAACTATTGTAAATACTGCTCCCTGCAGTCCGATTCTATTAGTGCTTCGTAATTTAATAAAGTTGGCCAATAGTCTCCAATGCATGACTTGAAAGTAATCTTCAAAGTCTAAAGAAAACTAAACATGTCATATGTAACTTCATCTGTACAAACACATTTTATCAACACATACAATTAGATTTGTTTTACTTAGGCAGAAAAAAAATCAACTGAAATATGTAAACCCTGTCTAACAAATATTTGGTTAATAAGACACTGGCAGAACCAGGCGCCTCACAGGCTTGGCAACAGAGGGACAACCAATTAACACATTGGGTTAATAACAGAACAGACAACATCATGGCTCACATCTCAGACACACCCATTAGTAATAATTCATTAGTAGTAACCAGTCCACAGTTAGACTGGGGTGAGTAAGCATTTTCACATGACAGTGGGCATGCCGTGATGTGTGAAATTATCATGTTAATATAATACATGGTTCTTCTAAAATGACAATTCTCAAACACCATAGACCTGTTCACTCTAAAGAAGTTAAAGATGCCAGAATGACATGCTGACGAGACTTCAGAGTGTTGCCTAACAGAATGACGTCTCTACAGGGTGAGTATGTATGGCGTTGAGGATGGAGAATGACAGAATATTCATGTAAAGGACTGCCGTGAGACATCAATGACCACTCACCACCACCCAACATTAAAAGTTCCCAACACGTGGGGGTGTATTAATTAGTGCAAAATGTAGCAAAAAAGAATAATTAAAAAATTGCAATTAAAACTAGTGTTTTTAAAATCGGACAAGTTCAGGTAGGTCCCTCCCTGTTTCAGCCCGTTTAGTTTCTGTTTGGTTACTAGTGAATACACCCCTGAACACCATTGTTATAAGTTTAGGAGGAGCACCAAGAAACCAAGAAGAACAATCTCTGAATTTGGACTGTGGGTTTCTTTATGGATCGTTGTCATGGTGCTCTTAAAAAACAACATCCCACGTGAAACAAGAGACTGTAGCTTCAGTTCCCTTTCAACCTCAAATTGCCGAAAAGCACAATAAGGGAAGAAAGATGTTTCAGTTACATGGAACACAGAATATGCGTTACATGGAACACAGAATATGCGTTACATGGAACACAGAATATGCGTTACATGGAACACAGAATATGCGTTACATGGAACACAGAATATGCGTTACATGGAACACAGAATATGCGTTACATGGAACACAGAATATGCGTTACATGGAACACAGAATATGCGTTACATGGAACACAGAATATGCGTTACATGGAACACAGAATATGCGTTCCAAATGGCACACTATTCACTAAAAATAGTGCAGTATATCAGGAACAAGGTGCCATTTGAAACATAGCCAGAGAAAAACAAAAGAAACAAGTTTGATTTGAAGATGAAAGCCAGTGATGGCGACGGCAGCCATGTTGTTTCCCAGTTTAATAGAAACACCAGGGCCTGAGTTTTAATCATGCAGACTCAGTTGCCGGGTAGATTAGAGGGAAGAGTACAAAGCCAGTCAGGGTATCTGACTGGGGAGGGGGGGGGGCTTACCATGGCTTCATTATCTTCTGTAGTTTCTGATAGCGTCTGCAAAGATTTAAGAAACTTGTGTGTCAGGGGAGAACACAATGACCACAGAAGAAGGAGCTCAAGTCATAGTGGAGAGAGGTTACAGTTAGACAATAGAACACATTGCCCAGGTGTGTGTGTGTGTGAGAGAGAGTTAGACAATAGAACACATTGCCCAGGTGTGTGTGTGTGTGAGAGAGTTAGACAATAGAACACATTGCCCAGGTGTGTGTGTGTGAGAGAGAGAGTTAGACAATAGAACACATTGCCCAGGTGTGTGTATGTGAGAGAGAGAGTTAGACAATAGAACACATTGCCCAGGGTGTGTGTGTGAGAGAGAGAGTTAGACAATAGAACACATTGCCCAGGTGTGTGTGTGTGAGAGAGAGAGTTAGACAATAGAACACATTGCCCAGGTGTGTGTGTGTGAGAGAGAGAGTTAGACAATAGAACACATTGCACAGGTGTGTGTGTGTGTGTGTTAGACAATAGAACACATTGCCCAGGTGTGTGTGTGTGTGTTAGACAATAGAACACATTGCCCAGGTGTGTGTGTGTGTGTGTGTGTGTGTGTGTGTGTGTGTGTGTGTGTGTGTTAGACAATAGAACACATTGCCCAGGTGTGTGTGTGTGTGTGTGTTAGACAATAGAACACATTGCCCAGGTGTGTGTGTGTGTGTGTGTGTGTGTGTGTTAGACAATAGAACACATTGCCCAGGTGTGTGTGTGTGTGTGTTAGACAATAGAACACATTGCCCAGGTGTGTGTGTGTGTGTGTGTGTGTGTGTGTGTGTGTGTGTGTGTGTGTGTGTGTGTGTGTGTGTGTGTGTGTGTGTGTTAGACAATAGAACACATTGCCCAGGTGGGTGTGATCTGTCACTGTAGTTATTTTATAATAAGATCAGATCCAGGGGGTGTAACTTATGTATCAAGCATCTCAGAGTAGGAGGGCTGATTTCTGCTCAGTTTAGACTTTTAGATCACAACGAATAAGGTCACTTGAACAAATAAGACCTGATCCTACAGTACCCGTCAAAAGTTTGGACACACCTACTCATTCAAGGGTTTTTCTTAAATGTGTACTATGTTCTACATTGTATAATAATTGTGAAGACATCAAAACTATGAAATAACACATGGAATCATGTAGTAACCAAAAAAAGTGTTAAACAAATCAAAATATATTTTATATTTGAGATTCTTCAAAGTAGCCACCCTTTGCCTTGATGCCAGCTTTGCACCCTCTTGGCATTCTCTCAACCAGCTTCATGAGTTAGTCACCTGGAATGCATTTCAATTAACAGGTGTGCCTTGTTAAAAGTTCATTTGTGAAACTTCTTTCCTTCTTTTGACTGGTACTGTATATCAGCAGTCACACTGAGTTGCTCCATACATACAGAGGCTGGATCAGAGCCTGGTTCAGAGCCTGGTTCAGAGCCTGGTTCAGAGCCTGGTTCAGAGGCTGGTTCAGAGGCTGGTTCAGAGGCTGGTTCAGAGCCTGGTTCTGAGCCTGGTTCAGAGGCTAACAAAAGGACAGGATGAACATGTACAGGACTTGAACAGAGCTTCACAGTGACAACTGAAATGTAAATCACAAAACAAGGCTGACCTGCTACAGTAAAGTGATACAATACATGGGACAACACAATCCACTTGGTCAAACAGAACAACATGGACACCAGGGATGACTAGATGCTCTGATTAACACAGGGGAAAAGGAAAGGTACGAAGATGACAGAAGTGGAAGAGGATATTTGACCAAATAAACACAAATCAGATCAAATCACAATTGGTTAGGAGCCAATTGATGACAGACTGAACACAAAGCATGGAAAGCAGAAGTACTGTTTGGGAAGCAACTGGAACTTTACCCACCCTGCCAGCCAGACAGACAGACAGACATGCTTTGCTTGATTGGATGACAGAGACAAAACATTTCATTTAACAACACGATTTAACAAGACGGAAATCTATTTTAAGACAAACTTGGATCATGCGGACTCCGTAAATCTCCAGCTAGATCTGAATATCATGTTGTTTAGTGACAGTAAGTCTGTCACTAAAGTAACATCATTCCCCAGGGATCCTAAATGTTTGGCAGTTGAAGTTACAGCACTGGACATTCTCAGCAGTTCTGGAACCTGTATGTTATGTTACCAGACCAATAGGGGGCGCAAAACTTCTTCAATTGACTGATACAGCAGCCCACATTAAAACAGCATGACGTCATGCCCCAGACTGGGATATTAGAAAGTACTGCTCCCTGGTGTCTCTTTCTCCTAAGCCTGTGAATGATCATCTTACGCTAGCTGGTTGTCAGGAATGTCAATGGGGATTGTAGATTTATAAACACAGACACACACACGCCTGTACTTTCAAACTCTGGGGATAACAACTGTTGACGCATGAGTAATCTACATAAAAACATATTTAAAGAAATACGCCTGAGGGGGCAGTATGCATCATGGGAGAATTATGTGGGCAGCACTGCTTATAGGAGGATAGAGGGGGAGGGAAAATGATTAATAGGGAATGAATATGCATTGATAACATGTAAATACAGATCATTTGGGACACACATACTGAATGTAACTAGGGTGGGCCTTCGCCTCTCTGTACAAGAATGGAGGATACTCTACTAGTTCCCATTGTAGAGGACCGATACACTAACAGAATGGAAGGTACTAGTTCCTATTGTAGAGGACCGATACACTAACAGAATGGAAGGTGCTAGTTCCCATTGTAGAGGACAGATACACTAACAGAATGGAAGGTACTAGTTCCTATTGTAGAGGACCGATACACTAACAGAATGGAAGGTACTAGTTCCCATTGTAGAGGACAGATACACTAACAGAATGGAAGGTACTAGTTCCCATTGTAGAGGACAGATACACTAACAGAATGGAAGGTACTAGTTCCCATTGTAGAGGACAGATACACTAACAGAATGGAAGGTACTAGTTCCCATTGTAGAGGACAGATACACTAACAGAATGGAAGGTACTAGTTCCTATTGTAGAGGACAGATACTCTAACAGAATGGAAGGTACTAGTTCCCATTGTAGAGGACAGATACTCTAACAGAATGGAAGGTACTAGTTCACATTGTAGAGGACAGATACACTAACAGTAATTCCAAGAGGCAGATAGACTCTTTGTGGTCTATCAGGGCTGACCTTGCATGGTGCAGCCCTTTGCATGCGAGCAGCTAACTAGGAAGTCTCTCTGGGCTGGGGCGGCATAATGAGGATGGCATGTAGCAGAACAGTGTGTGTGTGTCACTATTTGGCCCAGTGTGTGTGTGTGTGTCTGTGTGTGTGTGTCTGTGTGTGTGTGTGTGTGTGTGTGTGTGTGTGTGTGTGTGTGTGTGTGTGTGTGTCAGACCGCTGAGGCCCTGTAAATCATGTGTCCAGAGCCCTCAGGCTAGCCATCCATGAGAGGCTCCTGGGAATGACAAGCATTCATTTGGATTCAGGGCCGTTCAGTACAGTAGAGTGGAAACAGATCTGGGGGACTGGAGACATCTGACTGTGTGTCATTGAATGGGGGGTGTAAGTGTGTGAGAAAGAGATGGTGTGTGTGTGTGTAGGTGTGCACATTCAAATATGTGCATCTTGTGAGAGTCTCCAATGTGCGTTTTGACTCCGTAATATCCCTCTCCCTCCCTCCCTCCCTCTCTCTCTCCCCCTCCCTCCCTCTCTCTCTCTCTCTCCCTCTCGCTCTCTCCCTCCCTCTCTCTCTCCCTCCATCATCAAGGACATCAACCACCCGAGCAACTACCTGTTCACCCCGCTATCATCCAGAAGGCGAGGTCAGTACAGGTGCATCAAAGCTCAAGGCCATCAGACTGTTAAACAGCCACCACTAACATTGAGTGGCTGCTGCCAACATACTGACCCAACTCCAGCCACTTTAATAATGGGAATTGATGGAAATTGATGGGAAAAAATGTATTACTAGCCACTTTAAAAAATGCTACCTAATATAATGTTAACATACCCTACATTACTCATCTCATATGTATATACTGTACTCTATATAATCTACTGCATCTTACCATCTTTATGTAATACATGTATTACTAGCCACTTTAAAAAATGCTACCTAATATAATGTTTACATACCCTACATTACTCATCTCATATGTATATGTATATACTGTACTCTATATCATCTACTGCATCTTACCATCTTTATGTAATACATGTATCACTAGCCACTTTAAACTATGCCACTTTGTTACATACCCTACATTACTCATCTCATATGTATGTACTGTACTCGATACCTTCTATTGCATCTAGCCTATGCCGCTCTGTACCATCACTCATTCATATATCTTTATGTACATATTCTTTATCCCTTTACACTTGTGTGTATAAGGTAGTAGTTTTGGAATTGTTAGGTTAGATTACTCGTTGTTTATTACTGCATTGTCGGAACTAGAAGCACAAGCATTTCGCTACACTCGCATTAACATCTGCTAACCATGTGCATGTGACAAATCAAATTTGATTTGAAGCCTCTCTCTCACACTCAACCAACACTCTCTCCCTCTCAACTCTCTCCCTCTCCCTGCATGCCTCTCAACCCTCTGCCTGCCTGCCTCTCAACCCTCTCCCTCTCCCTGCATGCCTCTCAACCCTCTGCCTGCCTGCCTCTCAACCCTCTCCCTCTCCCTGCCTGCCTCTCAACCCTCTCCCTCTCCCTGCCTGCCTCTCAACCCTCTCCCTGCCTGCCTCACAACCCTCTCCCTCTCCCTGCCTGCCTCACAACCCTCTCCCTCTCCCTGCCTGCCTCACAACCCTCTCCCTGCCTGCCTCTCAACCCTCTCCCTCTCCCTGCCTGCCTCTCAACCCTCTCCCTCTCCCTGCCTGCCTCTCAACCCTCTCCCTCTCCCTGGCTGCCTCTCAACCCTCTCCCTCTCCCTGGCTGCCTCTCAACCCTCTCCCTCCCCCTGCCTCTCAACCCTCTCCATCCCCCTGCCTCTCAACCCTCTCCATCCCCCTGCCTCTCAACCCTCTCCATCCCCCTGCCTCTCAACCAACTCCCTCTCCTTGCCTCTCCATCTCTCCCTGCCTGCCTCTCAACCCTCTCCCTGCCTGCCTCTCAACCCTCTCCCTCCCTGCCCTGCCTCTCAACCCTCTCAACCCTCTCCCTCTCCCTGCCTCTCAACCCTCTCCCTCTCCCTGCCTCTCAACCCTCTCCCTCTCCCTGCCTCTCAACCCTCTCCCTGCCTCTCAACCCTCTCCCTGCCTCTCAACCCTCTCAACCCTCTCCCTGCCTCTCCTCCCTCTCCATCCCCCTGCCTCTCAACCCTCTCCATCCCCCTGCCTCTCAACCAACTCTCTCCACCTCCCTGCCTCTCTGCCGTTCAACTCTCTCTCAACTCTCTCTCTCTCTCTCTCTCTCTCTCTCTCTCTCTCTCTCTCTCTCTCTCTCTCTCTCTCTCTCTCTCTCTCTCTCTCTCTCTCTCTCTCTCTCTCTCTCTCTCTCTCTCTCTCTCTCTCTCTCTCTCTCTCTCTCTCTCTCTCTCTCTCTCTCTCTCTCTCTCTCTCTCTCTCTCTCTCTCTCTCTCTCTCTCTCTCTCTCTCTCTCTCTCTCTCTCTCTCTCTCTCTCTCTCTCTCTCTCTCTCTCTCTCTCTCTCTCTCCCCCCCATGGGGTTCCAGTCAACATCACGGCTGAGAAACTCCACCTCAGCAAAACGCCACTGCCTGCCCTCACCATAACCTTCAGCTGAGACAGCGTCTACTTCCCGAATGGCACCCTAGTCCCTTCATAGTGCACTACTTTGCCCTGAGAAGTAGTAGAGCACTGAGGAATAGTTTGCCATTTGAGACATAACCAACTTACCAGGCCCAAAGCCCAGCGAGACAGACCACGCTTTATTTAGAGAACCCTGCTTGGGGATGGGGTGGGGCCGCCAGGGGTTTGGTTGGGATGAGGTGGAATGGAGTGTGGGAGGGTATAATTGTAAAAAATAAATTTTTAAAAAGTGATTCTCATTGACTGTACTTATAAAATGACTTAATAAAACAATTGTGCACAAAAAAAGAGAACACTGCTGGGTCAGGACCGGCTCTGTCTGGATGATTTGGAGCTTGTCGGTTGTTGTAAGTAGGAGTGTCTGAAAGTGTAAAGCTCAGAGAAACGTTGCAGCTGTTCCTCAGTCCAAGCGCCTTGTCTAAAGCTGTGTGCAGCTGTCAGAGAAAGCAAGACTGACAGCATCAGCATCACACGACACGTGTACACAAGATTCTTTATCAGTTTGTCATTGGGGTCAAATATTGTCCCATGAGGATACTCTGAATTCAGGTGCTGCACTAGGGTCAGTTTTTGCCCCTACCCTCTCAGGATAGACAGTGCACCTGCAAGGGCTTCAGTTCCCCAAAACCTGATCTGAGACCTGCTGACTAAACACACCTAGGGTTGTCTGTAGTACTGTGTACCACACTGGGGCTGACCCTGGTACAGACCACGTCACCCTGTGGTACAAAATCCTCCACAGAGAACCTCAGAGCCCATCCACTCCATAGACTCTACATTAGTTGGCAGATAGGAGATGAGATATGTGACTCAGTGGCTTTTACTGGGGGCAAGTCAGCTAACTGTAATTTACAGGAGAGTATACTAGAGTAAGAGTTGATCAGAGGGGAGAAGTAAGAGTTGATCAGAGGGGAGAAGTAAGAGTTGATCAGAGGGGAGAAGTAAGAGTTGATCAGAGGGGAGAAGTAAGAGTTGATCAGAGAAGAGAAGTAAGAGTTGATCAGAGGGGAGAAGTAAGAGTTGATCAGAGAAGAGAAGTAAGAGTTGATCAGAGAAGAGAAGTAAGAGTTGATCAGAGAAGAGAAGTAAGAGTTGATCAGAGGGGAGAAGTAAGAGTTGATCAGAGAAGAGAAGTAAGAGTTGATCAGAGGGGAGAAGTAAGAGTTGATCAGAGAAGAGAAGTAAGAGTTGATCAGAGAAGAGAAGTAAGAGTTGATCAGAGAAGAGAAGTAAGAGTTGATCAGAGAAGAGAAGTAAGAGTTGATCAGAGAAGAGAAGTAAGAGTTGATCAGAGAAGAGAAGTAAGAGTTGATCAGAGAAGAGAAGTAAGAGTTGATCAGAGGGGAGAAGTAAGAGTTGATGAGAGGGGAGAAGTAAGAGTTGATCAGAGGAGAGAAATCTGAGGTGGAGAAAGGAGGAGAGAAGAAGGGAGGAGAGAAAAGAAAGTACGTACTCTGTGCCGCTCTCCACCATCTGTGTGAGCAGTGAGATGCCGTCCAGGTTGATGAACTCTTGGGCGAAGGTGACGTCTCTGGAAGAGTTAGCCAGGTCCTTTAGGGCCTCTAGCTTGGCATCCATACTAGATGACTGGATCCTCTCGTGGAGCTGGCCCGCCATCTGAGACTGGAGAGGAGGGGGAGACAGCCGGGGAGAGGGCAGAGACAGGGTTAAACACTGAACATATATGCATGTTGAGCAGTCGTCTGAGACTGGAGAGGAGGGGAGACAGCCGGAGAGAGGACAGAGACAGGGTTAAACACAACATATACACATGTTGAGCAGTCGTCTGAGACTGGAGAGGAGAGGGAGACAGCCGGAGAGAGGACAGAGACAGGGTTAAACACAACATATACACATGTTGAGTAGTCGTCTGAGACTGGAGAGGAGACAGCCGGGGAGAGGACAGAGACAGGGTTAAACACAACATATACACATGTTGAGCAGTCGTCTGAGACTGGAGAGGAGACAGCCGGGGAGAGGACAGAGACAGGGTTAAACACAACATATACACATGTTGAGTAGTCGTCTGAGACTGGAGAGGAGGAGACAGCCGGGGAGAGGACAGAGACAGGGTTAAACACAACATATACACATGTTGAGCAGTCGTCTGAGACTGGAGAGGAGACAGCCGGGGAGAGGACAGAGACAGGGTTAAACACAACATATACACATGTTGAGTAGTCGTCTGAGACTGGAGAGGAGACAGCCGGGGAGAGGACAAAGACAGGGTTAAACACAACATATACACATGTTGAGCAGTCGTCTGAGACTAGAGAGGAGACAGCCGGGGAGAGGACAGAGACAGGGTTAAACACAACATATACACATGTTGAGCAGTCGTCTGAGACTAGAGAGGAGACAGCCGGGGAGAGGACAGAGACAGGGTTAAACACAACATATACACATGTTGAGCAGTCGTCTGAGACTGGAGAGGAGAGGAGACAGCCGGGGGGAGAGGACAGAGACAGGGTTAAACACAACATATACACATGTTGAGCAGTCGTCTGAGACTGGAGAGGAGACAGCCGGGGAGAGGACAGAGACAGGGTTAAACACAACATATACACATGTTGAGCAGTCGTCTGAGACTAGAGAGGAGAGGAGACAGCCGGGGAGAGGACAGAGACAGGGTTAAACACAACATATACACATGTTGAGCAGTCGTCTGAGACTAGAGAGGAGGGGAGACAGCCGGGGAGAGGACAGAGACAGGGTTAAACACAACATATACACATGTTGAGCAGTCGTCTGAGACTGGAGAGGAGAGGAGACAGCCGGGGAGAGGACAGAGACAGGGTTAAACACAACATATACACATGTTGAGCAGTCGTCTGAGACTGGAGAGGAGGGGAGACAGCCGGGGAGAGGACAGAGACAGGGTTAAACACAACATATACACATGTTGAGCAGTCGTCTGAGACTAGAGAGGAGACAGCCGGAGAGAGGACAGAGACAGGGTTAAACACAACATATACACATGTTGAGCAGTCGTCTGAGACTGGAGAGGAGACAGCCGGGGAGAGGACAGAGACAGGGTTAAACACAACATATACACATGTTGAGCAGTCGTCTGAGACTGGAGTTAAAAGGAGAGAGAAGTGTACAGTGTAGGCCTGGCAAAGGGGGAAGAGGGAGAGAGTTATGCAGTCAACATACACAGTACACAGAACCAGCAGAGTTGTTGACTTAACTGGCATGAAGTGCTGGTAAAGACTGGTGTCGTTTCTTCCATAACGGATGGAGCTGATAGTACAACGTCTGTAAACTAAGTCAGGGCTTCCCTTTTGGCAGCCATGGCTTCAACACAGACTGTTATTGGCTTCAAGGGATAAGCCAGGCCACAACAAGTATGCAGAGAAGGTGAAAAAAGTGATATCTATCTAACCCTCTGCATGGGCCTGTCTGGAGAGAATTTCACCTCAACAGCAGACACCATTCCAGGCTCTGGAAGAATAACCTCTCAGCCTCTCCATCTATCTGAGCGGTTAGAAGAAGAAGGCAGGAGAAGTGGACAGGAGAGACTAAGATGTCATGGTAGGGATGGCAGACACTCTGTCACAATACAGTTTCTAACACAATCATCATGTTACAAACAGGAAGGAATGATGGCCTAGTGGTTGTGTGAGTTGAATAAGTAGTACATCACTCAACTTAACCCGAAACTGTGTCTTTCCACTTAACCCTGAAATTCTCCTCTACTCTGAAAGGATTCAGTTAACTTTACTATGGAATTTGATGTTCAACTTCCCTTTTAAAATGGAGAAAAAAGGTACATATCAAAAGGAGATGTAGCTTTTTAACATTAAACTATTGCAGCTCCATGAAGAAAGACTCCCTTCCTCTTTCAGTATGTTTGAGGAGAAACTAAATGACACATAAACCCAAACTTACAGGAGATGTTGTCAGTCGCAGTATAGAACCATTCTTTATGTCATTGCGATTCTGCGAAGACAGGAGAGGGACAACTTAGAGGTGATTTATAACATTAAATACTGAGGTGCATTATTATTGTTTAGTACAATATGACAAAGCTAACAAGAAAGTTGAAGCCAACCTTTTCTGTGATGTAGAAATTAGTGGAATCAGCATTTTGCAGAGCAAAGTTTTCGTGGTTCCCCAAAGACCATCTGAAGAAGAAAATGTAAAACTTTAAAACGCATTTGAGCTTTGAATTGGAAGAACAGTGCATCTCTCAATGGCAGATAAAAACACCCAGTAGGATTTTTATTTAAATACATTACATAAACACAACTACACAGCATTATCAGAGATGCAGCATTATCAGAGATGCAGCATTATCAGAGATGCAGTGTTATCAGAGATGCAGTGTTATCAGAGATGCAGTGTTATCAGAGATGCAGTGTTATCAGAGATGCAGCATTATCAGAGATGCAGCGTTATCAGAGATGCAGTGTTATCAGAGATGCAGCATTATCAGAGATGCAGCATTATCAGAGATGCAGCATTATCAGAGATGCAGTGTTATCAGAGATGCAGTGTTATCAGAGATGCAGCATTATCAGAGATGCAGCGTTATCAGAGATGCAGTGTTATCAGAGATGCAGCATTATCAGAGATGCAGCATTATCAGAGATGCAGCATTATCAGAGATGCAGCATTATCAGAGATGCAGCATTATCAGAGATGCAGCATTATCAGAGATGCAGTGTTATCAGAGATGCAGCATTATCAGAGATGCAGCGTTATCAGAGATGCAGCATTATCAGAGATGCAGTGTTATCAGAGATGCAGTGTTATCAGAGATGCAGCATTATCAGAGATGCAGCATTATCAGAGATGCAGCGTTATCAGAGATGCAGTGTTATCAGAGATGCAGCGTTATCAGAGATGCAGTGTTATCAGAGATGCAGCGTTATCAGAGATGCAGTGTTATCAGAGATGCAGTGTTATCAGAGATGCAGCATTATCAGAGATGCAGTGTTATCAGAGATGCAGCGTTATCAGAGATGCAGTGTTATCAGAGATGCAGTGTTATCAGAGACAGAGAGAGAGAGAGAGAGAGACATATTTCCTTACCCTTCGCACACTTCTTTGATAATGGCTGAGAGGGGCTTTTTCTGAGAAAAGAAGAATGAGAAATGAGAAAGTATAGTTCATCCTCATTAGAAAACACGATATCCTTTAAGTTCAGCTACTTCAATGGAAGTGGGGGAACAATGACTTTATATTATATGAGATGAATTCAAATAGAACCACAGAGCATTCCCAGATCTGTTTGTGTCATCTTGCCAACACACATGGTCGTTGTCATGCCAGTTGGCAAGATGGCACAAACAGATCTGGGACCAGTCTACGTTTCTAACATCATGCAGGGCGGAGTAGTACAGTGGTCAGTGGTCGAGGAGCTGGACAGCATGGTCCAAACCCCATGTCAAAACAGGTCTAGGTCCCAAATGGCTCCCTATTCCCTACATAGTGCACTACTTTTGACCAGGGTGTCATTTGGGATGCACCCCAGATGTTCTGCTGTTGAATCAACAACCATCTGCACATCATTATAGTTCCATAGTTCCATTTCAATGGTATCGTGTATAACTATGAAGTCCCTCTCCAGACAGAAGGGACAAAGGGAGGGGGTGTGTTTTTGGAAGAGTTGTGTGTTTTAGTGACAGCCAGTATTTTATTTATTTATTTCACCGTTATTTAACCAGGGAGGCCAGTTGAGAACAAGTTCTCATTTACAACAGCGACCTGGCCAAGATAAAGCATAGCAGTGTGACACAAACACAGAGTTACACATGGAGTAAACTAAATGTACATTCAATAACACAATAGAAAAGTCTATATACAGTGTGTGCAAATGAGGGTAAGATTAGGGAGGTAAAGCAATAAACAGGCCATAGCGGCGAAATAATTACAATTTAGAAATTAAACACAGGAGTGATAGATGTGCAGAAGATGAATGTGCAAGTAGAGATACTGGGGTGCAAAGGAGTAAGATAAATAAATAAAAGTGTGTGGATGAGGTAGTTGGGTGGGCTATTGACAGACAGGCTATGTACAGGTGCAATGATCTGTAAGCTACTCTGACAGCTGATGCTTAAAGTTAGTGAGGGAGAATATGAGTCTCCAGCATTAGTGATTTTTGCAATTGGTTCCATACTAAAGTATTAATTTTAGTGTAAACACACGCACGAAACCTTAGCAGCAAAAAGTGGGCGACGTCCATTGGCACCCCAGCCCCAGCTCTCTTCTCCCCCATCCCCCTCTACCCTTACCCCCTGGTCAGAGGCTTACTCCCTCCCAGCTGCTCCAGCCCCTCTGAGCTACACTAGCTAGCTTTATCTCATTAGCATGTTCAGTACTTAGATCAATTCTCTGACGCTAAACAAGCAAATGTTTGGGTAGCAGCCCGGGAGGCACAGCAGCAGAGTTCTGGAGAGAAATAAACGGTGGTGCTGCACGATGGAGTGACGCAGAAGTTCTCTCTGAAGAGGCCCTTTAGATTTATGCAGAGCTAGTCTCAATGGGCTCCAGAGCACTGAGCGGTGCTGGTTTAACACAGTAAGAGTGACTCAGTCTCCAATGGAAGCAGGTAGGCATATGCTGCTAAAGTACAGAGGAGAGGAGATATGGTGAGATAGAGGGAGGAGAGTAGAGAGAAGAATGAGAGGGAGGAGAGAGGGATGAGAGAGGGAGGGAGGAGAGTGTAGAGGGATGAGAGGGAGGGAGGAAGGAGAGATGGAGGAGAGGGAGGGAGGGCGAGGAGTAGAGAGGGAGGGAGGGAGGAGAGGAGGAGGAGAGTAGAGAGAGGGATGAGAGGGAGGGAGGAGAGAGAGGGAGGGAGGAGAGGAGGAGGGAGAGTAGAGAGAGGGATGAGGGAGGGAGGGAGGAGAGAGGGAGGGAGGAGAGGAGAGGAGAGAGAGGGAGGGAGGAGAGGAGATGAGAGGGAGGAAAAGAGGGGGGGAGGAGAGAGGGAGGAGAGGAGAGAGAGGGAGGAAAAGAGAGGGAGGGGGGAGAAGTGAGGGAAAGGAGAGAGAGAGAGAGGGGAGGAGAGAGGGAGGAGAGGAGAGAGAGGGAGGAAAAGAGAAGGAGGGGAGAAGTGAGGGAAAGGAGAAGAGAGAGAGAGGGGAGGAGAGAGGGAGGAGAGGAGAGAGAGGGAGGAAAAGAGAGGGAGGGGAGAAGTGAGGGAAAGGAGAAGAGAGAGAGGGGAGGAGAGAGGGAGGAGAGGAGAGAAGAGAGAGGGAGGAAAAGAGAGGGAGGGGAGAAGTGAGGGAAGGGAGAGGGAGGGAAATGCAAATGCATCCAACAAATTTATAGTCACAAGCTTGATGTAGTCATTGCATGTTATGAATATGGGAACAAATACTGCATTTTTACTACTATAATGCAGATAAGTGAATGTCCCAATACTTTTGGTCCCGTAAAAATGGGGGACTATGTGCAAAAAGTGGTGTAATTTCTAAATGGTTCACCTGATATGGATGAAAATACCCTCAAATTAGAGCTGACAGTCTGCACTTTAACCTCACAGTCATTGTTTTACTCAGAAAACTTGGGGGACCAAATAAAACCACCTGCGGGCTGGCCGCCAGTTGGGGAATGCTGCTCTAGGCTCTGAACAAGACTCGTGTCTGCACTAATCAGTCAGTCACAGGACTAGCATCACATAGGAATATCGCCACTGGTTGTGAGACAATGTGTGAAAGCAGTACAGGCAGTCTATTGGGCAATGGACCTCTTTTTGATCAGGCACTGACCTGGTCTATCTCCATGAGCTTAGGGAAGGCCCCTGGCCACTCAATGGCCACCTTGACGATGTCGGAGGGCGGTGGCATGATGGCGGTGGAGGGGTATGGAGGTGCCTCTCACTGTCTCACTGAGGAGCTCTCATCCAAACCTGCAGGGGAGAGAAACAGACAGAGGGGGTCACGTTATTCAATGGACAGAATAGAATAGACTAGAATTTATCCATTTGCTCATAAATTGTATATGTGTTGCTGACACAGCACTATGATACAGTAGCAATCCAACCCACTGCACGAAGAGGCACACTCACACAGTCTATATTCAAACCAAGTGACATCAATGTTCACAAGGTCAGTGATGAAATATTAATGAGAGTTATGATGGAAAGTAAAAGATACCTTAATAGAAAATGACTCAAGTAAAAGTGAAAGTTACCCAGTAAAATCATACTTGAGTAAAAGTCTAAAAGTATTGGATTTAAATACACTTAAGTATCAAAATTAAATGTATAAATCATTTTACACTCCGTATATTAAGCAAACCAGACGGCACACATTTTTTTTTTTTTTTTAGATGGCCAGTGTCATTTAAATGACACTCCAACACATATTTGACAAACAAAGCATTTGTTTTTAGTGAGTCTGCCAGATAGATGCAGACGGGGATAACCAGGGACAGTCTCTTGAATTAAACCATTTCCTTGTCCTGCTAAGCATTCAACATGTAACAAGTACTTTCAGGTGTCAGGGAAAATGTATGGAGTAAAAAGTACATTCATTTATTTAGGAATGTAGTGAAGTAAAAGTATCAATAGTAAAGTACAGATATCCCCAAAAACAACTTAAGTAAAAAATACTATAAAGTACCACTTAAGCACTTTACACCACTGACTAGGGCACAGCTTCCTTAAGTCTATTCATTACACTCACTTATACAGATCCCAGATCAGGCCAAATATTGCAATAGCAAAAGTGCAGTTGGCTTGTTCTGCATCCCAAATTGCACCATAGAGCTCTGGTCAAAAGTAGTGTAGAAAACATTAGGAACACCTTCCTAATATTGAGTTGCACCCCCTTTTGTCCTCAGAACAGCCTCAATTCTTCAGGCCATGGACGCTACCAGGTGTCGAAAGCGTTCCACAGGGATGCTGGCCCATGTAGACTCACATGCTTCCCACAGTTGTGTCAAGTTGGCTGGATATCCTTTGGTTGGTGGACCATTCTTGATAAACACAGGAAACTGTTGAGTATGAAAAACCCAGCAGCATTGCAGTTCTTGATACAAACCTGTGCACGTAGCACCTACTACCATACCCTGTTCAAAGACACTTCAATATTTAGTCTTGTCCATTCACCCTCTGAATGGCAGACAAACACAATCCATGTCTCAGTTGTCGCAACGATTAAAAATAGGTCTTTAACTCGTCTCTTCCCCTTCATTGACAGTGATTGAAGTGGATTTAACAAGTGACATCAATAAGGGATCATAGCTTTCACCTGGATTCACCTGGTCAGTCTCATGGAAAGAGGTGTTCCTAATGTAGGGAGTAATTGGGCACAACCATAGAAGACTGTACCGACAAATAGTACCGACAAATTGTAAACAAACAAATCGAATCACAAAGAAACTGTCATCAAGCATTTCACTGCAAAAAAACGTTGTCCACAATAGCCTGTATGTACGATACCCAAGATATTAAACTACAGCATAACAGAAAGAGTCAGAGTGGGCCTCCACAGTGGTGATGCAACTAAACTTGACCTCAGCAGCTCATCTCCAGGGGCCAGGGTGTGTCGTGCTTGGCTCTGGGTGATAAGAGCAGTGGTGTGACACACAGGGCAGGCAGCATCTGAGGTGTTACAGGCCTGAGGAGCATTAGCAGACAGACACACCCACAATTCTCACACACACCCACAACTCTCACACACAACTCACACCCACAACTCTCACACCCACAACTCTCACTCACACACACAACTCTCACTCACACAATACTCACACACACACACACACACACACAACTCTCTCACACACACACACACACACACACAACTCTCTCACACACACACACACACCTCACACACACACACACACACACAACTCTCACACACACACACACACAACTCTCACACACACACACACCTCTCACTCACACACACACTCACAACTCACACACACACTCAAACACACAAAACTCACACACAAAACTCTCACACACACACACAAAACTCTCACACACACACACACAAAACTCACACACACACACACACACACACAAAACTCTCACACACACACAAAACTCACACACAAAACTCTCACACACACAAAAACTCTCACACACACACAAAACTCTCACACACACACACACAAAACTCACACACACACACACACACACACAAAACTCTCACACACACACAAAACTCACACACAAAACTCTCACACACACAAAAAACTCTCACACACACACAAAACTCACACACACACACAAAACTCACACACACACACAAAACTCACACACACAAAACTCTCTCACACAAAACTCTCTCACACACACACACACAATACTCACACACACAACTCACACACACACAAAACTCACACACACACACAAAACTCTCACACACACAAAACTCTCACACACACACACAAAACTCACACACACACACACACACACACACACAAAACTCTCTCTCACACACACACACACACACACACACACACACACACACACAAAACTCTCTCACACACACACAAAACTCTCACACAAAACTCACACACGCACACAAACTCACACACACACAAAACTCTCACACACACACACACAAAACTCTCACACACACACACAAAACTCTCACACACACACACACACAAAACTCTCTCACACACACACACACACACACACAAAACTCTCACACAAAACTCACACACGCACACAAAACTCACACACACACAAAACTCTCTCACACACACACACAAAACTCACACACACACACACAAAACTCTCACACACACACAAAACTCTCACACACACACAAAACTCTCACACACACAAAACTCACACACACACAAAACTCTCACACACACACAAAACTCTCACACACACACACACACACAAAACTCTCACACACAAAACTCTCACACACACACACACAAAACTCACACACACACACACACAAAACTCACACACACACACAAAACTCACACACACAAAAACTCACACACACACAAAACTCACACACACACAAAACTCACACACACAAAACTCTCTCACACAAAACTCTCACACACACACAAAACTCACACACACAACTCACACACACAAAACTCACACACACACACAAAACTCTCACACACACACACACAACTCACACACACACACACAAAACTCTCACACACACACAAAACTCTCTCACACACACACACACACAAAACTCTCTCTCACACACACACACACACACACACACACACAAAACTCTCTCACACACACACACACACACACAAAACTCTCACACAAAACTCACACACGCACACAAACTCACACACACACAAAACTCTCACACACACACACACACACAAAACTCTCACACACACACACAAAACTCTCTCTCACACACACACACACAAAACTCTCTCACACACACACACACACACACAAAACTCTCACACAAAACTCACACACGCACACAAAACACACACACACAAAACTCTCTCACACACACACACAAAACTCACACACACACACAAAACTCTCACACACACACAAAACTCTCACACACACACAAAACTCTCACACACACACACACACACAAAACTCTCACACACACAAAACTCACACACACACAAAACTCACACACACAAAACTCTCACACACACACACACACAAAACTCTCACACACACAAAACTCTCACACACACACACAAAACTCTCACACACACACAAAACTCTCACACACACACACAAAACTCTCACACACAAAACTCTCACACACACACACACAAAACTCTCACACACACACACACACAAAACTCTCACACACGCACACACAAAACTCTCACACACGCACACAAAACTCACATGCACAAAACTCACATGCACAAAACTCACATGCACAAAACTCACATGCACACTTGTGTGCGCACACTCATGCTCACTCAAACACACATTTTCTCTTTGAGACACACACACACCTGGCAGTGAACAGTAATCCTGTGTGACTCAGGCCTGGGATGAAAGCGCTGAGTATTACTGAGAAAGCAGAAAGAAAGAGGTTTAGCAGAGAGATGGATGGAGAGATGGTCTGATTCCCCCTGGCTTTCTCAGATAAGACTGGTTAAATTGCCCTCTGCACTCAGAGAAGACCGGACACAGACTACGGAATATTTTATTTCAAACCACAAGTGAGGACTTCATCATATGACGACACCAAATGTCCATCCAAAATGGAAATAGTGTACACGGAGTACTGTAGATATAGAATACGTACCAAATGACACCCTATTTGCCCCCTAACCTATGGGCTCTAGTTAAAAGTAGTGCACTACACAGGGAATAAATAGGGGTCCCATTTGGGACACAGAGAGTATACCAAGCACTGTAGATATGCTAAACCCAGCCAAGCAACATTGTGTTATTTATTCAGTATTTCAGTCTGGATCATCTTCGCTCCTAAAGGAGAAGCCCCTTTACATATTTAATCCCCTTCCACATGGACCCAGTCCCCCATGGGAGGGATCAACAACACCCTATTCCCTATGAGCTGCAATACATTTAACCAGGACCCATTAGAGCTCTGGTCAAAAGAAGTGCACTATATAGCGAATAGAACTTTTGACCAGGGCCCTATTAGTGTACTATAGGAATAGGGTGCCATTTGGGATGCACACGTGTGGAGCCTTCCTCTCTCGCTCTGTTTATTCAAACCTTCCCTACGTCACTCTCTCCCTCATGCAGTTTATTCCAACCTTACGTCTCTCTCCCTCTCTCCCCATGCAGTTTATTCCAACCTTACGTCTCTCTCCCTCTCTCCCCATGCAGTTTATTCCAACCTTACGTCTCTCTCCCTCTCCCCATGCAGTTTATTCCAACCTTACGTCTCTCTCCCTCTCTCCCCATGCAGTTTATTCCAACCTTACGTCTCTCTCCCTCTCTCCCCATGCAGTTTATTCCAACCTTACATCTCTCTCCCTCTCTCCCCATGCAGTTTATTCCAACCTTACGTCTCTCTCCCTCATGCAGTTTATTCCAACCTTGTCTCTCTCCCCATGCAGTTTATTCCAACCTTGTCTCTCTCCCCATGCAGTTTATTCCAACCTTACGTCTCTCTCCCTCTCTCCCCCATGCAGTTTATTCCAACCTTACGTCTCTCTCCCTCATGCAGTTTATTCCAACCTTACGTCTCTCTCCCTCTCTCCTTCATGTAGTTTATTCCAACCTTACGTCTCTCTCCCTCTCTCCCCATGCAGTTTATTCCAACCTTACGTCTCTCTCCCTCATGCAGTTTATTCCAACCTTACGTCTCTCTCCCTCATGCAGTTTATCCCAACCTTACGTCTCTCTCCCTCATGCAGTTTATCCCAACCTTACGTCTCTCTCCCTCATGCAGTTTATCCCAACCTTACGTCTCTCTCCCTCATGCAGTTTATTCCAACCTTACGTCTCTCTCCCTCTCTCCCCATGCAGTTTATTCCAACCTTACGTCTCTCTCCCTCTCCCCATGCAGTTTATTCCAACCTTACGTCTCTCTCCCTCTCTCCCTCATGCAGTTTATTCCAACCGTATGTCTCTCTCCCCCATGCAGTTTATTCCAACCTTACGTCTCTCTCCCCATGCAGTTTATTCCAACCTTACGTCTCTCTCACTCATGCAGTTCATTCCAACCTTGCGTCTCTCTCCCTCTCTCCCCCATGCAGTTTATTCCAACCTTACGTCTCTCTCCCCCATGCAGTTTATTCCAACCTTACGTCTCTCTCCCTATGCAGTTTATTCCAACCTTACGTCTCTCTCCCTATGCAGTTTATTCCAACCTTACGTCTCTCTCCCTATGCAGTTTATTCCAACCTTACGTCTCTCCCTATGCAGTTTATTCCAACCTTACGTCTCTCTCCCTATGCAGTTTATTCCAACCTTACGTCTCTCTCCCTATGCAGTTTATTCCAACCTTACGTCTCTCTCCCTATGCAGTTTATTCCAACCTTACGTCTCTCTCCCTATGCAGTTTATTCCAACCTTACGTCTCTCTCCCCCATGCAGTTTATTCCAAAAAGATAGTCGTCATGTCATCTGCCTGTTCTGGTGTACTGTGAATGTGTAGCTCATCCCATAATAAGCACAGCCCTTGTTCAGGGCCCATTGCCATGGGAGCCATAGCTTCAGTAGACACTAGCTAGCTGCATCTTTACTTCCATCCAGGGTGTCACAAAGGCAGTCGGTCACCTTTTGTTTGTTGTCATTTGAATTTACCGAAATTCATAAAGAACCACCAGTCTTTTTTACACCATTCAAATAAATCTGAGGGAAATATCGGACTCTCTGTGTAAACATTGGAGTGTGTAAAATGAGAACTTTGAGAAACAGCCTTCAGTGGTGTGTGTGTGTGTGTGTGTGTGTGTGTGTGTGTGTGTGTGTGTGTGTGTGTGTGTGTGTGTGTGCGTGTTTGTAGGGCTGTGACTCAAAAATACATCCTCTCTGCAACTTAATTATTACCATTATACTGTTATCAGTATCATTTAATTATTATTTAATTCATTATTACCTCTAAATATTAGTCTAGTATACAAATTTAGAAATGTCAGATTGGAGAGGATTGTCACATTTTCGTATTGACAACTTAACCCATAGGCTATCAGACAAAAGAAACGTGCCATTTCCCTATTGCATTTACACTTTGTTTCCATTTTTTCCTTGTCATTCGGTTTTGTAAATGTCCATTTTGTTTAAATGTATGTTACTGTTGTCTTAGGCTTATAAGGCCCTGTGTAAAAATGGGAGGCCACAATTCTGTTTGTTCACTTGTTAACATGGATATACTTCTTAATAAAACCCAGTATTATGATTATTATTATTCTTCAGGTTATTACTTATAAATATGAATCTACAAATTAAGAAATGCCAGGTTGGAGAAGATCAATCACATTTTCTAAATAAAAATATACGCCTACCTCGTCTGTTACTGTTTTTGCAACAAAACAAAAAAATGTAATAGGGATTCTATTTCTACACGCAAATCAGTTCGCCTGCTATTAGGGCAAGTTCATCTACATGAAAAAAAAAATTCAGAAATGTGTTTTTCCCAAAAATTAATGTAGGCTTATTTAAAATGGTTTTGCCGGTTATTTTATCTATGGTGTTCATCTGTAACCGTTAGTTACGCGGTCATTTTTACCCGGTTATTCATTTACCATCACAGGCCTACGTGTCTGTGGCCTTCCTGACCTGCAGCTGTCTGTGTTGATGAAACCAGGCTCCTCACCGAAATCACTGACTCTCTCCGTTCATGCCTCTCCCTTGTTTATGCTCATTCAGAGAAAATTGTGTTCTTTTCCTCCGCTCTAGGAAAGCGGAGGGTGGCAAAGAGAGAGAGACCGAGAGAAAAAACACAGGAGTATCGTCTTGATGAGCACAAGCTGGCCAATTCTGTGACCAGAGGAGCATGATTGCTCACACACACACACACACACACACACACACACACACACACACACACACACACACACACACACACACACACACACACACACACACACACACACACACACACACACACACACACACACACACACACACACACCCTTTAAAGAAAAAAATCAATTCATCCTGTCAACAAGTTCAGCCTGTCAATCAGATCTGTCATGGTCTTTCAACACAGGAGCAGCAACAGTGGAAGTGTCACAGTCAACCTCAGAAAGCTCAGTGCACCCATCTTCCTTCCTTTCCCCTTACAACAGGAGCTCTGTCAGAGACTTGAGACTTTGGCTGTGTCCCAATTGTACCCTATTCCCTATAGATCTCTGGTCAAAAGTAGTGCACTACATAGGAAATAGGGTGCCATTTGTGATGCACTCATCACAGAGAGAAGCAGTATACAGTAAATCTAGTGGAGGGGATGGGTTGAGGAGAGGGGCAGTCAGGGCTGCCAGGAACACTGTCATTCTGCTCTGGGTTCATTTATAGGCATCAAGACTGCACTAGGATAAACAGCAGATATGCCAATCAAGATTTACTCTGTGTGTGTGTGTCTCTCTCATACCCGGGAGGCACGTATCTCTGCCTCACGTATCTCTGCCTCATATTTTATCCACTTCACAATGCAAATTGTGGTTTTGTTATTGAGCAAGCAGCTGTCCAAGGCCATCCTGTCATGGTAGTTGATACCCTCAGGAATATGTGGACCTGTACAACACAGCTCTGCCAGAGGAGCTAATAAGACATAAGTGTCTCTCTTTCCTTCTCCCCATGCCCCTGTTCCTCATGCCATCTCTCTGCTCCTACTTCAGTCTTTGCCTCCTCTTTAGGTGTCCTGCTCTCTCATCCTACCCTGACGACTCACTGAATTGTTTCCTCTGCTCTCGCTACATGCTTCAGTCTGAGACTGACGTCATTGAAGTCGTTTGAGGTGACGAGGGGGTTGTTCAAAACAAAGTCATCAGCGATTGGATCGTCGCTAACCAATCGTCATCGAAGCCCATGACGAATTTTCAAACCGTGGCTTTACCCACGTGTTCTGGCTCTGGCCCAACCCATAGCAAGGAGTCTGGGTAGCCAAGCAACACTCTCTCTCTCTCTGTTCCTCCCCATCTTTATAGAAAACATTAGGGATTGAAACGTTACAGCTGTACGGTCTCTAAAGCAATAAAGCTCTGTCGGATCAGATCCATTCCCTCTCACACAAATGTCCAGGCCTTCACTTAGTTTCATTAAAGTAATGTACTGCGTAACATAACGAGCTGGCTAGACATCAAATCATTGTTTATCAGGGTGAATGGACCTTCTAAGGACAGTAGCAAAGCACACTGACTGACTGGCAATAATCCTGATAGAACGTGCATCCCGAATAGCACCCTTTACCCAATATAGTGCACCACCATGTTAGACCAAGGCCCATAGGGACACCACACTAATAGGCCTCTGGTCAAAAGTGCATCACATAGGGAATAGGGTTCCATTTGGGTTGTAGCCATAACCTTAATAATAATCATTTATTTGGTATGATGGATGAGGATGTGGAACTGGGCCAGACTATAATCTCACAAAACGCCCACTGGCACCATCACCTGTGGTAAATCAGAGTGACACGTGCAGCGAGAAGGTCACACCACTAAAGTGACGTTAATCCACTGGATTATTTCAGACACGGAAAGAGTGACTTTACAACAACAAGAAAAAATAAATCACCAAGGTCCTGAAAATCAAAAAGTACACAACTGGAAGAACGCATCAATACAGGAGGTGGTAAAGAGGGGACGAGAAGGAAGAGGGAACGCGCCAGGTTTCTGCTAAATTATTTATGAGGTAACATAAGAGGTCTTGTCCTCTGCAGAGAGGAAGGAAGGGGAGAGGAAGAGGGAGGAGAGTTCTGGGAGGAGATGGAGGGGAGAGAACGAGAGAGAGAGAGCGAGGAAAAAGATTGGCTGGAGTGTCGAGTGAGGGATCAAGAGGAAAGACAGAACATTTTAAATTTGACTTCACTACCAACAAGAGGGCTTTGTTGTTGCCCATTTCCTCCTATTAAAAAAAATGGATGTAGGCCTACCTACAGGCACAACTATGCTATAGATTTGTCAGTATATCCAAATCCTCCAATACGGTCACCATGCACGCCATAAAAACCTCAGACCAAGCCCTTCCCAAACACTGTTCTGTTAAAACCAGAGCTCAAATTGAGTGAGGATATGCCATATCCGTTGTGAAAGAAAAGGGCAAAAAGGATATCTATCGTGTGCTTTATATTTAGAAATTGTACACAACACGTATCCAGATGATACCAAGCGTTCTATAACAATGCTTAACTCGACGATGCCTTGTGCTAGAAACAAGCACTAAAATGCCCAGAGGTGACTGATGCATATGGAGATGTATTGATTCCTCATTGACAATCTGAAGCTGAGCTGCGGCCTTCGATATTGGAGGACACAAAAAAAAGAACATTTTATTCTGTCCCTATTATTTAAGCTTTTCATTTTCTGAAAAGAGAAGATGTTTAAAACCAAGCAGCTTTTAGGGAAACCAGCAGTTGAAGCTCTCATTTTTCTTCGTCAGTCAAACCTCGTCAGTCAAACCTCTGTTTAGTCCGAGTTTTCTTCTTCCGGCGCCGACAGAGATGGCCGCCTCGCTTCGCGTTCCTAGGAAACTATGCAGTTTTTTGTTTTTTTACGTGTTATTTCTTACACTAGTACCCCAGGTCATCTTAAGTTTCTTTACATACAGCCGAGAAGAACTACTGAATATAAGATCAGCGTCAACTCACCATCAGTACGACCAAGAATATGTTTTTCGCGATGCGGATCCTGTGTTCTGCCTTACAACCAGTGTAACCGAGTGGATTACATGCAGCGACCAAAAAAAAAACGACTCAGAAAAAGAGGGAAACGAAGCGGTCTTCTGGTCAGACTCCGGAGACGGGCACATCGTGCACCACTCCCTAGCATTCTTCTTGCCAATGTCCAGTCTCTTGACAACAAGGTTGATGAAATCCGAGCAAGGGTAGCATTCCAGAGGGACATCAGAGACTGTAACGTTCTCTGCTTCACGGAAACATGGCTCACTGGAGAGACGCAATCCGAAGCGGTGCAGCCAGCGGGTTTCTCCACGCATCGCGCCGACAGGAACAAACATCTTTCTGGTAAGAAGACGGGCGGGGGTGTATGCCTTATGGCCAACGTGACATGGTGTGATGAAAGAAACATACAGGAACTCAAATCCTTCTGTTCACCTGATTTAGAATTCCTCACAATCAAATGTAGACCGCATTATCTACCAAGAGAATTCTCTTCGATTATAATCACAGCCGTATATATCCCCCCCCAAGCAGACACATCGATGGCTCTGAACGAACTTTATTTAACTCTCTGCAAACTGGAAACGATTTATCCGGAGGCTGCATTCATTGTAGCTGGGGATTTCAACAAGGCTAATCTGAAAACAAGACTCCCTAAATTTTATCAGCATATTGATTGCGCAACCAGGGGTGGAAAGACCCTGGATCATTGTTACTCTAACTTCCGCGACGCATATAAGGCCCTGCCCCGCCCCCTTTCGGAAAAGCTGACCACGACTCCATTTTGTTGATCCCTGCCTACAGACAGAAACTAAAACAAGAAGCTCCCACGCTGAGGTCTGTCCAATGCTGGTCTGACCAAGCTGACTCCACACTCCAAGACTGCTTCCATCACGTGGACTGGGAGATGTTTCGTATTGCGTCAGACAACAACATTGACGAATACGCTGATACGGTGTGCGAGTTCATTAGAACGTGCGTTGAAGATGTCGTTCCCATAGCAACGATTAAAACATTCCCTAACCAGAAACCTTGGATTGATGGCAGCATTCGTGTGAAACTGAAGGCACGAACCACTGCTTTTAAATCAGGGCAAGGTGTCTGGTAACATGACTGAATACAAACAGTGCAGCTATTCCCTCCGCAAGGCTATCAAACAAGCTAAGCGCCAGTACAGAGACAAAGTAGAATCTCAATTCAACGGCTCAGACACAAGAGGTATGTGGCAGGGTCTACAGTCAATCACGGACTACAGGAAGAAACCCAGCCCAGTCACGGACCAGGATGTCTTGCTCCCAGGCAGACTAAATAACTTTTTGCCCGCTTTGAGGACAATACAGTGCCACTGACACGGCCTGCAACGGAAACACGCGGTCTCTCCTTCACTGCAGCCGAAGTGAGTAAGACATTTAAACGTGTTAACCCTCGCAAGGCTGCAGGCCCAGACGGCATCCCCAGCCGCGCCCTCAGAGCATGCGCAGACCAGCTGGCCGGTGTGTTTACGGACATATTCAATCAATCCCTATACCAGTCTGCTGTTCCCACATGCTTCAAGAGGGCCACCATTGTTCCTGTTCCCAAGAAAGCTAAGGTAACTGAGCTAAACGACTACCGCCCCGTAGCACTCACATCCGTCATCATGAAGTGCTTTGAGAGACTAGTCAAGGACCATATCACCTCCACCCTACCTGACACCCTTGACCCACTCCAATTTGCTTACCGCCCAAATAGGTCCACAGACGATGCAATCTCAACCACACTGCACACTGCCCTAACCCATCTGGACAAGAGGAATACCTATGTGAGAATGCTGTTCATCGACTACAGCTCGGCATTCAACACCATAGTACCCTCCAAGCTCGTCATCAAGCTCGAGACCCTGGGTCTCGACCCCGCCCTGTGCAACTGGGTACTGGACTTCCTGACGGGCCGCCCCCAGGTGGTGAGGGTAGGCAACAACATCTCCTCCCCGCTGATCCTCAACACTGGAGCCCCACAAGGGGTGCGTTCTGAGCCCTCTCCTGTACTCCCTGTTCACCCACGACTGCGTGGCCATGCACGCCTCCAACTCAATCATCAAGTTTGCGGACGATACAACAGTGGTAGGCTTGATTACCAACAACGACGAGACGGCCTACAGGGAGGAGGTGAGGGCCCTCGGAGTGTGGTGTCAGGAAAACAACCTCACACTCAACGTCAACAAAACTAAGGAGATGATTGTGGACTTCAGGAAACAGCAGAGGGAACACCCCCATCCACATCGATGGAACAGTAGTGGAGAGGGTAGCAAGTTTTAAGTTCCTCGGCATACACATCACAGACAAACTGAATTGGTCCACTCACACAGACAGCATCGTGAGGAAGGCGCAGCAGCGCCTCTTCAACCTCAGGAGGCTGAAGAAATTCGGCTTGTCACCAAAAGCACACAAACTTCTACAGATGCACAATCGAGAGCATCCTGGCGGGCTGTATCACCGCCTGGTATGGCAACTGCACCGCCCTCAACCGTAAGGCTCTCCAGAGGGTAGTGAGGTCTGCACAACGCATCACCGGGGGCAAACTACCTGCCCTCCAGGACACCTACACCACCCGATGCTACAGGAAGGCCATAAAGATCATCAAGGACATCAACCACCCGAGCCACTGCCTGTTCACCCCGCTGTCATCCAGAAGGCGAGGTCAGTACAGGTGCATCAAAGCTGGGACCGAGAGACTGAAAAACAGCTTCTATCTCAAGGCCATCAGACTGTTAAACAGCCACCACTAACATTGAGTGGCTACTGCCAACACACTGTCAATGACACTGACTCTACTCCAGCCACTTTAATCATGGGAATTGATGGGAAATGATGTAAATATATCACTAGCCACTTTAAACAATGCTACCTTATATAATGTTACTTACCCTACATTGTTCATCTCATATGCATACGTTGATACTGTACTCTATATCATCGACTGCATCCTTATGTAATACATGTATCACTAGCCACTTTAACTATGCCACTTGGTTTACATACTTATCTCATATGTATATACTGTACTCGATATCATCTACTGTATCTTGCCTATGCTGCTCTGTACCATCACTCATTCATATATCCTTATGTACATATTCTTTATCCCCTTACACTGTGTATAAGACAGTAGTTTTTTTTTGGAATTGTTAGTTAGATTACTTGCTTTTTATTACTGCATTGTCGGAACTAGAAGCACAAGCATTTCGCTACACTCGCATTAACATCTGCTAACCATGTGTATGTGACAAATAAAATTTGATTTGATTTGATTTGAAGGGCAACTTTCAAAAGTGCCATGCTTAGATTCATAAGGATGTCTAATAATGAATTATTCGCAAACAAGACACTCTGGTTTGGCATTGGAGAAATATGCCTATTTCTCTGTGTTTTCTTCCCTGAAACTTCCATTTTCATTATCCACCTTTGAGACTTTTTCAGAGCGATATTTTCTCGATTGCAAGGAGTTTTTCTCCAATCAATCATTGCACAAAGAAAAAGAAAAATACAATTCATAGAGACATTGGTGATTTTAACAGTGTAATCAGATTGAAAATATTAGTATACATGTTACTGACATTGAACTGATTATTAAATAGCCTACTAACCAGATGTGCTAGTAATTGTTTAATTTGTAGCATAGGCATGTGGATTGGGTTGCTACTATGTTCTGATCTGCCAACTATTAGCAAAGATTTATTTTTTCCTTTGGGCGGCAGAACGTCCAGGGCCTGTTTGCCTTTGGGCGGCAGAACGTCCAGGGCCTGTTTTTGCCTTTGGGCGGCAGAACGTCCAGGGCCTGTTTGCCTTTGGGCGGCAGAACGTCCAGGGCCTGTTTGCCTTTGGGCGGCAGAACGTCCAGGGCCCGTTTGCCTTTGGGCGGCAGAACGTCCAGGGCCTGTTTGCCTTTGGGCGGCAGAACGTCCAGGGCCTGGCCTGTTATGCCAATATAGTTTGGGTTGGACATGCACACGTGATTTATTCTCGGTACGGGACCTCCTATCTACTTTTCACCCCTGCAACCCATCGACTGCCTCATACCCCTGCACATTGACTCGGTACAGGAGTCCTTGTATATAGCGTTACTATTTCGCTAAACTTGTCTTCGTTTTTAACCCTGCATTGCTGGGAAAGGGCTTTATACACTATAATTAATATTTGTAGGCCTCCTTGCTCGCACACACTTTTTCAGTTCTGCCCACAAATTTTCTATGGGATTGAGGTCAGGGCTTTGTGATGGCCACTCCAATACCTTGACTTTGTTGTCCTTAAGCCATTTTGACAACTTTGGAAGTATGCTTGGGGTCATTGTGTTACGTTCGTCGATGGAAGGGAATCAGACCAAGGTGCAGCGTGGTAGGCATACATTTGAATTTATTAAATGAACACCAAAAAACAAACAAATACAAAATGAAACATAACGTCTAGTAGGGCTAAACAGCACAGTACCAAAAACAAGATCCCACAAACTAAGGTGGGGAAAAGGCTGCCTAAGTATGATCCAATATCAGAGACAACGATAGACAGCTGCCTCTGATTGGGAACCATACCAGGCCAAACAAAGAAATAGGAAAACTAGATTGCCCACCATAGTCACACCATGACCTAACCAAAATAGAGAATAAAAAGGATCTCTAAGGTCAGGGCATGACTCATTGTCCATTTGGAAAATCCATTTGCGACCAAGCTTTAACTTCCTGAAGGGAACATCTTGAGATGTTGCTTCAATATATCCACATAATTTTCCTCCCTCATGATGCCATCTATTTTGTGACGTGCACCAGTCCCTCCTGCAGCAAAGCACCCCCACAACATGATGCTGCCACCACCGTGCTTCACGGTTGGGATGGTGTTCTTCGGCTTGCAAGCCTCCCCCTTTTTCCTCCAAACACAACAATGGTCATTATGGCCAAACAGTTCTATTTTTCCTTCATCAGACCAGAGGACATTTTCTGGCCATCTAGGCAGAGTTACAAAGAAAAAGGCACATCTCAGACTGGCCAATAAAAGATTAAGATGGGGAAAAGAACACAGACACTGGACAGAGGAACTCTGCCTAGAAGGTCAGCATCCCGGAGTCACCTCTTCACTGTTGACATTGAGACTGGTGAGTTCTTTGTTTCTGGCCATTTTGAGCCTGTAATTGAACCCACAAATGCTGATGCTCCAGATACTGAACTAGTCTAAAGAAGGCCAGTTTTATTGCTTCTTTAAACAGTTTTCAGCTGTGCTAACATAATTTCAAAAGGGTTTTCTAATGCTCAATTAGCCTTTTAAAATGATATACTTGGATAAGCTAACACAACGTGCCATTGGAAAACAGGAGTGATGGTTGCTGATAATGGGTCTCTGTACACCTATGTAGATATTCCTTTTTTTTTTATAAATCTGCCGTTTCCAGCTACAACATTAAAAATGTCTATACTGTAATTCTGATCAATTTGATTTTAAATGGACAAAAAAAAGTGTTAAAAAATAAAAAATGTTACTTACCCTACATTGTTCATCTCATATGCATACGTTGATACTGTACTCTATATCATCGACTGCATCCTTATGTAATACATGTATCACTAGCCACTTTAACTATGCCACTTGGTTTACATACTTATCTCATATGTATATACTGTACTCGATATCATCTACTGTATCTTGCCTATGCTGCCCTGTACCATCACTCATTCATATATCCTTATGTACATATTCTTTATCCCCTTACACTGTGTATAAGACAGTAGTTTTTTTTTGGAATTGTTAGTTAGATTACTTGCTCGTTATTACTGCATTGTCGGAACTAGAAGCACAAGCATTTCGCTACACTCGCATTAACATCTGCTAACCATGTGTATGTGACAAATAAAATTTGATTTGATTTGATTTGATTTTGTATAGATTTCAAAAGAGCCTAAACCCCAGCGCTCCATCTGACACCTCCACAAAGGACTGTGGCTCACCAAGGGGCCAGGGTGTGACACTGTGCTACAGACAGCTTACAAAGGAGCCAGGAACCTTTATCTGTGTAAGAAACAAAGGCCACAGAGAGATGGAGTGACACAGACAGGCACAGTGAGTTATCATCGCCTACGAGACAGAAACACACACAGAGAGATGGAGTGACACAGAGACACACACATGATGAAACACCCGCTACAATTATGACACCATCACAAACCGTAAGAGACACACTGAAACACCTGCTTCAAGCCAGTTCACACACGGCCACGCTCTAGCCATGCTTTCAGTGTCCTGTTACATGAGGGAGTGTCTCACACAAACACACACAGTTGGCCTAAGTACTGTCATTTTAATTCACACAGAAGCACCCACAGGAAAATCCCTCGTAAGAGCTCATTGAAAGTGAGATTCATTCTCTTTGCCCTGTGAAACTGTGCCCACATACCCCTATCAGAGTTCCCCCTGGTTGGTAGACAAAACAATGAATAATGAAAGGAGGAAGAGAAACAGACAGAGAGGAGGGCACTGGAGGGAAACATGGCAGAGCTGCAACAAAAGGGAACAGGACATGTTGTGAGTGACAGGCAGCACATTACAAGTTGAACATCATTGTGAGAAATCATGTGGAGAAATCATCAATTAATAAAACATTACTCATTCCCTCTCTCAAAGAGCATCTCTTTCAGTCACACCCAGTTTGCTAAAGACAGTTGGCAATGACAGACAGGCACACACACACACACACACACACACACACAAACAGGACAGCAGTGGAGAAGGTGAAAAGTTAAGTTCCTCAGTGCACATATCACCGACAAACTGAAATGGTCCACGCACACAGACAATATGGTGAAGAAGGCGCAACAGCGCCTCTTCAAGCTCAGGGGGCTGAAAAAATGTGGCTTGTCACCTAAAACCCTCACTAACTTTTACAGGTGCACAATTGAGAGCATCCTGTCGGGCTGTATCACCGCCTGGTATGGCAACTGCACCACCCACAACCACAGGGCACTCCATAGGGTAGTGATGTCTGCACAACGCGTCACCGGGGGCAAACCACCTGCCCTTCAGGACACCTACAACACCTGATGTCACAGGAAGGCAAAAAAGATAATCAAGGACAACAACCACCCAAACCACTACCTGTTCTCCCCGCTATCATCCAGAAGGCAAGGTCAGTACAGGTGCATCAAAGCTGGGACAGAGATAGAAGCTGTTTTTCAATCTCAAGGCCATCAGACTATTAAACAGCCATCACTAGCACAGACAGGTGGCTGCCTACCTACAGACTTGATATCATTGACCAATTTAATAAATGGAACTAGACACTTTAATGATGCCACTTTAAGAAAGTTTACATATCGTTAGTTGTCTCTGATTGAGAATCATACTTAGGTAGCCTTTTCCCACCTGTGTTTCGTGGGTGATTGTTTTCTGTCTTTGTGTAGGTCACCAGAAATGACTGTTTCGTTTCGTGTCATTCTCGTTATTTTTGTTTTAGTGTTCTGAGTTTATTTAAGATCATCATGAACACGTACCACGCTGCGCATTGGTCCTCCGATCCTTCCTACTACTCCTCCTCAGAAGAGGAGGACGAGCTTTACAGGGTTACTTAGAAATGTCCTTGTTTTGAAAGAAAAATCACATTTTTTGTCCATTAAAATAACGTAAAATTGATCAGAAATACAGTGTAGACATTGTTAATGTTGTAAATTACTATTGTAACTGGAAACGGCAGATTTTAAATGGAATATCTACATAGGCGTACAGAGGCCCATTATCAGCAACTATCACTCCTGTGTTCCAATGGCACGTTGTGTTAGCTAATCCAAGTTTATCATTTTAAAAAGGCTAATTAATCATTAGAAAACCCTTTTGCAATTATGCTAGCATAGCCGAAAACTGTTGCCCTGATTTAAGAAGCAATAAACCTGGCCTTCTTTAGACTAGCTGAGTATCTGGAGCATCAGCATTTGTGGGTTCGATTACAGGCTCAAAATGGCCAGAAACAAAGAACTTTCCTCTGAAACCCGTCAGTCTAAGAAACTGAAGATCTCGTACAATGTGTACTACTCCCTTCACAGAACAGTGCAAACTGGCCCTGACCAGAATAGAAAGAGGAGTAGGAGGCCCCAGTGCACAACTGAGCAAGAGCACAAGTACATTAGAGAGTCTAGTTTGAGAAACAGACGCCTCACAAGTCCTCAACTGGCAGCTTCATTAAATAGTAACCGCAAAACACCTGTCTCAATGTCAACAGTGAAAAGGTGACTCCGGGATGGTAGCCTTCTAGGCAGAGTTGCAAAGAAAAAGCCATATCTCAGAATGGCCAATAAAAAGAAAAGATTAAGATGGGGAAAAGAACACAGACACAGGAACTCTGCCTCAGCTGATGTCAAAGTGTTGTACAGAAACCCAGCCTAAAACCCCAAACAGCAAGCAATGCTACTACTACTACTACTACTACTAACTACTAATACCTGTGTCTCAGCAGGCTACTAAACTACTACTAACTGTCTAAGCAGGCAACTACACTACTATGACTGTCTAAGCAGGCAACTACACTAATACTACTTCCTGTCTCAGCAGGATACTACACTATTACCATTACTGTCTAGGCAGGATACTACACTACTACTGTCTAACTACAGTACTACTACTACTACTAATACTACTACTACTACTGTCTAAGCAGGCTACTACAGTACTACTACTACTACTACTGCCTGTCATTGTCTCAGCAGGCTACTACACTACTACTGTTTGTCTCAGCAGGCTACTACTAACTGTCTCTGTCTCAGCAGGCTACTACAGTACTACTACTGACTGTGTCTCAACAGGTTACTACTACCACCTGTGTCTCAGCAGGCTACTACACTAACTATCTAAGCAGGCTACTACTACTACCTGCCTAAGCAGGCTACTACATTACTACTACTGTCTGTCTCAGCAAACTACTACACTACCATTAGTACTACTGTCTGTCTCAGCAAACTACTGCACTAACTCTGTCTCAGCAAACTACTGCACTAACTATCTAAGCAGGTTACTACTACTACCACCACTACCTATCTAAGCAGGCTAATACACTACTACTACTAATACTACTACTACTGTCTGTCTCAGCAGGCTACTACACTACTACTGTCTGTCTCAACAGGCTACTACACTACTACTACTACTACTACTACTACTACTACTACTACTACTACTACTACTACTACTACTACTACTGTCTGTCTCAGCAGGCTACTACACTACTACTGTCTGTCTCAGCAGGCTACTACACTACTACTACTACTATTACTGTCGGTCTCAGCAGGCTACTACAGTACTAATACTGACTGTCTCAACAGGTTACTACTACCACCTGTGTCTCAGCAGGCTACTACACTAACTATCTAAGCAGGCTACTACTACTACCTGCCTAAGCAGGCTACTACATTACTACTACTGTCTGTCTCAGCAGGCTACTACAATACTACTGTCTGTCTCAGCAGGCTACTACACTACTACGGTCTATCTCAGCAGGCTACTACGGTCTGTCTCAGCAGGCTACTACAATACTACTAACTAACTGTCTAATCAGGTTACTACAGTACTACTACTAGTCTGTTTCAGCAGGCTACTACACTACTACTGTCTATCTCAACAGGTTACTACTACCACCTGTGTCTCAGCAGGCTACTACAGAACAACTACTGACTGTGTGACTCAATACTACTACTGTCTCAGCCTCCAGTATTTATGCTGCAGTAGTTTATGTGTCGGGGGGCTAGGGTCAGTTTGTTATATCTGGAGTACTTCTCCTGTCCTATCCGGTGTCCTGTGTGAATCTAAGTGTGCGTTCTCTAATTCTCTCCTTCTCTCTTTGTTTCTCTCTCTCAGAGGACCTGAGCCCTAGGACCATGCCCCAGGACTACCTGACATGATGACTCCTTGCTGTCCCCAGTCCACCTGACCGTGCTGCTGCTGCTCCAGTTTCAACTGTTCTGCCTTATTATTATTCGACCATGCTGGTCATTTATGAACATTTGAACATCTTGGCCATGTTCTGTTATAATCTCCACCCGGCACAGCCAGAAGAGGACTGGCCACCCCACATAGCCTGGTTCCTCTCTAGGTTTCTTCCTAGGTTTTGGCCTTTCTAGGGAGTTTTTCCTAGCCACCGTGCTTCTACACCTGCATTGCTTGCTGTTTGGGGTTTAGGCTGGGATTCTGTACAGCACTTTGAGATATCAGCTGATGTACGAAGGGCTATATAAATAAATGTGACTTGATTTGAATTTGATTTGAGTAGGTTACTACAGTACTACTAACTAACTGTCTGTCTCAGCAGGCTACTACAATACTACTACTACTGACTGTGTAATCAGGTTACTACAGTACTACTACTGGCTGTCTCTTTCTCAGCAGGCTACTACACTACTACCACATGTCATCGTCTCAGCAGGCTACTACAGTACTACTCCTACTAACTGTCTCAGCAGGCTACTACACTATCTCTGTATCAGCAGGTTACTACTACTACAAACTGTGTCTCAGCAGGCTACTACAGTACTACTACTGACTGACTGTCTCTGCAGGTTGCAAAGGTACTACTACTACTACTACTACTACTACTACTACTACTGTCTCAGCAGACTACTAATACTACTACTACTACTACTGTCTGAGCAGACGACTACTACTGTCTGAGCAGACTACTACTACTACTACTACTACTACTACTGTCTGAGCAGACTACTACTACTGTCTGAGCAGACTACTACTACTACTACTACTACTACTACTGTCTGAGCAGACTACTACTACTGTCTGAGCAGACTACTACTACTACTACTACTACTACTGTCTGAGCAGACTACTACTACTACTGTCTGAGCAGACTACTACTACTACTACTACTACTGTCTGAGCAGACTACTACTACTACTACTACTACTACTGTCTGAGCAGACTACTACTACTACTGTCTGAGCAGACTACTACTACTGTTACTACTACTACTACTGTTACTACTACTACTACTACTACTACTACTACTGTCTGAGCAGACGACTACTACTACTACTACTACTACTACTACTACTGTCTGAGCAGACGACTACTACTACTACGGTCTGAGCAGACTACTACTACTGTCTGAGCAGACTACTACTACTGTCTGAGCAGACTACTACTACTACTGTCTGAGCAGACTACTACTACTGTCTGAGCAGACTACTGTCACTACTACTACTACTACTACTACTACTACTGTCACTACTACTACTACTACTGTCACTACTACTACTACTACTACTGTCACTACTACTACTACTACTACTACTACTACTACTACTACTACTACTACTACTACCTGTCTGAGCAGACGACTACTACTACTACTACTACTGTCTGAGCAGACTACTACTACTGTCTGAGCAGACTACTGTCACTACTACTGCTACTACTACTACTACTGTCACTACTACTACTACTACTGTCACTACTACTACTACTACTGTCACTACTACTACTACTACTACTACTACTACTGTCTGAGCAGACTACTACTACTACTACTACTACTGTCTGAGCAGACTACTACTACTGTTACTACTACTACTACTACTGTTACTACTACTACTACTACTACTGTTACTACTACTACTGTTACTACTACTACTACTACTACTACTACTACTACTACTACTACTACTACTACTACTACTACTGCCTGAGCAGACGACTACTACTACTACTACTGTCTGAGCAGACTACTACTACTACTACCTGAGCAGACTACTACTACTACTACTACTACTACTGTCTGAGCAGACTACTACTACTGTCTGAGCAGACTACTGTCACTACTACTACTACTACTACTACTGTCACTACTACTACTACTACTGTCACTACTACTACTACTACTGTCACTACTACTACTACTACTACTACTACTACCTGTCTGAGCAGACGACTACTACTACTACTACTACTACTGTCTGAGCAGACTACTACTACTGTCTGAGCAGCCTACTGTCACTACTACTACTACTACTACTGTCACTACTACTACTACTACTACTACTACTACTACTACTGTCTGAGCAGACTACTACTACTACTACTACTACTGTCTGAGCAGATGACTACTACTACTACTGTCTGAGCAGACTACTACTACTGTCACTACTACTACTACTACTACTACTACTGTCACTACTACTACTACTACTACTGTCTGAGCAGACTACTACTACTACTGTCTGAGCAGACTACTACTACTACTACCTGAGCAGACTACTACTACTACTACTACTACTACTACTACTACTACTACTGTCTGAGCAGACTACTACTACTACTACTGTCTGAGCCAACTACTACTACTGTCTGAGCCAACTACTACTACTACTACTACTGTCTGAGCAGACTACTACTACTACTACTACTGTCTGAGCCAACTACTACTACTACTACTACTACTACTACTACTACTACTACTGTCTGAGCAGACTACTACTACTACTACTACTACTACTACTACTACTACTACTACTACTACTACTGTCTGAGCCAACTACTACTACTGTCTGAGCCAACTACTACTACTACTACTGTCTGAGCAGACTACTACTACTACTACTACTACTACTACTACTGTCTGAGCAGACTACTACTACTACTGTCTGAGCAGACTACTACTACTACTACTGTCTGAGCAACTACTACTACTACTACTACTACTACTACTACTGTCTGAGCAGACTACTACTACTACTGTCTACTAGCACTACTACTACTACTACTACTGTCTGAGCCAACTACTACTACTGTCTGAGCCAACTACTACTACTACTACTGTCTGAGCAGACTACTACTACTGTTACAGACTACTACTACTACTGTCTACTACTACTACTACTACTGTCTGAGCAGACTACTACTACTACTGTCTGAGCAGACGACTACTACTACTGTCTGAGCAGACTACTACTACTACTGTCTGAGCAGACTACTACTACTACTGTCTGAGCAGACTACTACTACTACTGTCTGAGCAGACTACTACTACTACTACTGTCTGAGCAGACTACTACTACTGTTACTACTACTACTACTGTTACTACTACTACTACTACTACTACTACTACTGTCTGAGCAGACGACTACTACTACTACTACTACTACTACTACTACTGTCTGAGCAGACGACTACTACTACTACTACTACTACTACTGAGCAGACTACTACTACTACTACTACTACTGTCTGAGCAGACTACTACTACTACGGTCTGAGCAGACTACTACTACTACTACTGTCTACTACTACTACTACTACTACTACTACTACTACTACTGTCTGAGCAGACTACTACTACTACTACTACTACTGTCTGAGCAGCTACTACTACTACTACTACTGTCTGAGCAGACTACTACTACTGTCTGAGCAGACTACTACTACTCTGACTACAGACTACTACTACTACTACTACTGTCTGAGCAGACTACTACTACTACTACTACTACTGTCTGAGCCAACTACTACTACTGTCTGAGCCAACTACTACTACTGTCTGAGCAGACTACTACTGTCTGAGCAGACTACTACTACTACTGTCTGAGCAGACTACTACTACTACTACTACTACTACTGTCTGAGCAGACTACTACTACTACTACTACTACTGTCTGAGCAGACTACTACTGTCTGAGCAGACTACTACTACTACTGTCTGAGCAGACTACTACTACTACTACTGTCTGAGCAGACTACTACTACTACTACTACTACTGTCTGAGCAGACTACTACTACTACTACTGTCTGAGCAGACTACTACTACTACTACTGTCTGAGCAGACTAGACTACTACTACTGTCTGAGCAGACTACTACTACTACTACTGTCTGAGCAGACTACTACTACTGTCTGAGCAGACTACTACTGTCTGAGCAGACTACTACTGTCTGAGCAGACTACTACTGTCTGAGCAGACTACTACTACTACTACTACTACTACTACTACTACTACTACTACTACTACTACTACTACTGTCTGAGCAGGTTGTACGAAGGGCTATATAAATAAATGTGACTTGATTTGAATTTGATTTGAGTAGGTTACTACAGTACTACTAACTAACTGTCTGTCTCAGCAGGCTACTACAATACTACTACTACTGACTGTGTAATCAGGTTACTACAGTACTACTACCTGTCTGTCTCAGCAGGCTACTACAGTACTACTACTACTGACTGTGTAATCAGGTTACTACAGTACTACTACTGGCTGTCTCTTTCTCAGCAGGCTACTACACTACTACCACCTGTCATCGTCTCAGCAGGCTACTACAGTACTACTCCTACTAACTGTCTCAGCAGGCTACTACACTATCTCTGTATCAGCAGGTTACTACTACTACAAACTGTGTCTCAGCAGGCTACTACAGTACTACTACTGACTGACTGTCTCTGCAGGTTGCAAAGGTACTACTACTACTACTACTACTACTGTCTCAGCAGACTACTACTACTACTACTACTGTCTGAGCAGACGACTACTACTGTCTGAGCAGACTACTACTACTACTACTACTACTACTACTACTACTACTACTACTACTACTACTACTACTACTACTGCAGACTACTACTACTGTCTGAGCAGACTACTACTACTACTACTACTGTCTGAGCAGACTACTACTACTGTCTGAGCAGACTACTACTACTACTACTACTACTACTGTCTGAGCAGACTACTACTACTACTGTCTGAGCAGACTACTACTACTACTACTACTACTACTACTACTACTACTACTACTACTGTCTGAGCAGACTACTACTACTACTACTACTACTACTGTCTGAGCAGACGACTACTACTACTACTACTGTCTGAGCAGACTACTACTACTGTCTGAGCAGACTACTACTACTGTCTGAGCAGACTACTACTACTGTCTGAGCAGACTACTACTACTGTCTGAGCAGACTACTACTACTGTCTGAGCAGACTACTACTACTGTCTGAGCAGACTACTACTACTGTCTGAGCTACTACTACTGTCTGAGCAGACTACTACTGTCTGAGCAGACTACTACTACTGTCTGAGCAGACTACTGTCACTACTACTACTACTGTCTGAGCAGACTACTACTACTGTCTGAGCAGACTACTACTACTGTCTGAGCAGACTACTACTACTGTCTGAGCAGACTACTACTACTGTCTGAGCAGACTACTACTACTGTCTGAGCAGACTACTACTACTGTCTGAGCAGACTACTACTACTGTCTGAGCAGACTACTGTCACTACTACTACTACTGTCTACTACTACTACTGTCACTACTACTACTACTACTGTCTGAGCAGACTACTACTACTGTCACTGAGCAGACTACTACTACTACCTGTCTGAGCAGACTACTACTACTGTCTGAGCAGACTACTACTACTGTCTGAGCAGACTACTACTACTGTCTGAGCAGACTACTGTCACTACTACTACTACTACTACTACTGTCACTACTACTACTACTACTGTCACTACTACTACTACTACTGTCACTACTACTACTACTACTACTACTACTGTCTACTACTACTGTCTGAGCAGACTACTACTACTACTACTACTGTCTGAGCAGATGACTACTACTACTACTACTGTCTGAGCAGACTACTACTACTACTGTCACTACTACTACTACTACTACTGTCACTACTACTACTACTACTACTGTCTGAGCAGACTACTACTACTACTGTCTGAGCAGACTACTACTACTACTACTACTACTGTCTGAGCAGACTACTACTACTACTACTACTACTACTGTCTGAGCCAACTACTACTACTGTCACTAGCCAACTACTACTACTACTACTCACTACTACTACTACTACTACTACTGTCTGAGCAGACTACTACTACTACTGTCTGACAGACTACTACTGTCTGACAACTACTACTACTGTCTGAGCAGACTACTACTACTACTACTACTACTGTCTGAGCAGACTACTACTACTACTGTCTGTGCAGACTACTACTACTACTACTACTGTCTGAGCAGACTCCTACTACTACTACTACTGTCTGAGCAGACTACTACTACTACTACTACTACTACTGTCTGAGAGTCAGACCAGACTACTACTACTACTGTCTGAGCAGACTACTACTACTGTCTGTTACTACTACTACTACTGTTACTACTACTACTACTACTACTACTGTTACTACTACTACTACTACTACTACTACTACTACTACTACTACTACTACTACTGTCTGAGCAGACGACTACTACTACTGTCTGAGCAGACTACTACTACTACTACTGTCTGCAGCTACTGACTACTACTACTACTACTGTCTAGCTACTACTACTACTACTACTACTGTCTGAGCAGACTACTACTACTACTACTACTACTACTACTACTACTACTACTACTGCCTGAGCAGACGACTACTACTACTACTACTACTGTCTGAGCAGACTACTACTACTACTACTACTGTCTGAGCAGACTACTACTACTACTACTACTACTGTCTGAGCAGACTACTACTACTACTACTACTACTGTCTGAGCAGACTACTACTACTACTACTACTACTGTCTGA
>NC_056441.1:14426891-14476891 GCF_018296145.1 Oncorhynchus tshawytscha | reverse complement strand
TATGTATGTATGTATGTATGTATGTATGTATGTATGTATGTATGTATGTATGTATGTATGTATGTATGTATGTATGTATGTATGTATGTATGTATGTATGAACTGTACACTCCTGGAAGCAGCGTAGATATGTGTGACATGGAGCCATGCATGCTGCAGGGTGATATTTGCATCCCAAATATCACCCTATTCCCTCTATAGTGCCCATACGGCTCTGGTCAAAGGTAGTGCACTATGTAGAGAATAGGGTGCAATTTGGTAGGGAATAGGGTGCCATTTGGAATGCAGTCAAGGTCTTACAGGTATGGGGGGTATGGGAGGTATGGGGGGGTAGTGTCATGAAAACAGTGAACCCAGGCGGTGAAACCAAAAGGGGTTCACCAATAACAAAGTGAGTCAGCAACAATATACATTTCATTGTCACCATCCTGAATAAAATAAATGAGTCATAGAAAACGTCTGCGTCAATCCAGAGGTGTGACTAAACAACTATAACAGCCAAATCCATATCTAATGAGCTGCACAGCCAATGCTTTTATATCGATTTCTGTCTGTTATGTAGTTGTCTAAACAATCTATTTCATAGCTGACCTGTCAGGGGAAACCAAACTGGTAAACTCATGGGTACACTCAAAATGGCTGTCCTGGTATCGTGATTTATAATAATTATAATACTGTAGTCTGAATAGGGTCAGTGCCCGGGGGGTTAGAGGGCACAGGGGGTGGGGAGGGCGGCCCTAAAATGAGGGCCCTACCCTTCGGCCCAACGCACCCTACTCCAGCCTGAGTAGTGAGTACACAACAAGAAGAGAAGACCAGGGACTCACCCGGAAACCTTGACGACAAGCAGGTAGCGAGTTCAACCCGCGGGTCCACCCTCCAATAAGTCTTGTTTCAAATCCACAACAAAACAAAACTAAACAAAATCCCCACTAACACTAGCTAGCCACAAATACAATAAGCATCCTTCGATGTTCAGCAGTCACAAGAGCAAGGGTTTTAAACTAAACTTCAAAGTGCCTCTCCTTGGGCACAGAGACAGAAAAAAGCAAAAGAGAGAGAGGTTAACAGAAGGAGGAAGTAGGCGTTTGTCTAGAGAAGAGGAAACAGGTCTGTAGCAAAATAGAACGTTGAAAAAAAGTAGAAAAATTAAAAGACGAGACAACCGTTGGAGAAACAGCTTACACGACTTGCTCACAGGAAGTTACCTCAACCTGAAAAACATTGTGTCACACAGCTATACTGTACTAGTACATGTACTGGTCAGCATTCAGCAGGGCACAACAGTAGGGAACGTTCAGATAGAAAATACATTATTTAGAATAAACATGCCTCTAACACGTACAATAAGGAATCACGGCAGCTCTATTTATGTAATTTCTATCTGGAACATTCCACAGTGTTTGCCTACTGAACACTACCCTGGTGTGGGGTCAACATAGTCTAGTCAGAGCTCTGAGCAGAGGGAGCCATGTTCCATTACCCAATACCACAAGGGTTTCGTCCCAAACGGCATCCTATTCTCTATGTAGTGCGCTACTTTTGACAAGGGCCCATCAGTAAGGAGGAATGCACTAGATAGAGAATAGGGTGTCATTTGGGACATAGCCAAGCTCTCACTTCCACCTCTGGCTGCCCTATTGTCTCACTGATGCCATAGACTATAAGAACAACTCGCACGGTGGTGGGAGAATGAGCCAAAACCTGACAGGATCTTAACATTACAGCCTCATTGAACTAAGCGTTGGGACTGACGTCTTAGTTGGGAAGTCTCAGTGAAGTTTGACCAGACCTGGGTTCAAATGGTATTTGAAATCTTTACAAAAATACTTTGAGCATTTGATCGTCTACCTGGAATGTTATCGTGGTGGGGTTTGCACTTTCGGGACTATTCCTTTGGTTCCATTGTGCCAGGCAAGCTCAATCCAGCGCAGATACAGTATTTGAAGAAGACAAATGCTACTGAACCCAGGTCTGGTGCTTACAGCTACTTCACTGTACCCATTACAAGTGTCGGGGGCTGACGTCTTAGTTGGCCAGTGTCAGTGTGTGAAGTCTGACACACAGCATATGTTTAACCCACCCTAGGGTTAGTGAGGCCCCAACTCCCTCGAGTCCCTACTCATCTCTACCACAACGCCAAATATTGTAGTAGTCTGTTTTCTAGCAGATTTTTACCTGGGATCAGATTCAAATCTAACTCATCTGGCTCTCTGAGTATCTGAGCTGTCAAGGCCACAGAGACCAGAGAGAAAGAGAGAGAGAGGTGGAGAAAGTGATGGAGAGAAAGAGAGCGAAAGAGAGAGATGGTGGAAGGGAGAGAAAGAAAGAGGCAGGCAGGTGAAAAGGGCAAATGAGCTCAGCCATTTCATAAGACATCTAACATTTCACCACAATCTCTCCTTTTCACAGCATTTAACACGACCACCTGTTTGACATTTACAATTGTTATTATACAATTGTCCCAGACAGAACAGATCACAGGTTGTCAGACAGGCACATATATCCCAGCTAACAAATGTTGGTTCCCAGAACATTGTGGCAGCGTTATATGTAAAAAATAAAATGAAAAAAGAAGTTAGGGAATATACGTATAAGGGAAAGTCACAGGAACATTCTGTGTTAGCTGGGATTTCACTACACCTTATTGAGTCATTTGTGTTTCAGCAGTTGGGGCCTACATTCAGTGCATTCCCGTGCGAGGGGGAAATCTTCTGCTATGCTAATTGACAAGACTGCACGGTCGTGATTCACATACCGTGTAGCTACACAATTCTAGATACCACAAAACCAGAGGCGTTACTGTCATAACATATGTTTTAGCAGGCTAACTCATTTAAAGAACTGGAACATCTCACTGGAGCATTTGGGTATGGAAAGCTACTCTTCTCTCAGGGCGTAGCCAGGGATGCACACAGCGCCAAACTATTTTCTAAGTAAACCACCACTACTTCATCGCTCCCCAAAGTACTTTTCCACACGACAGTTCTGAAAACGGCCTGCTCCCTCCTCCAGCCCTGCTCACCACAGAGCTATCGTAGAGCACTAGTTAGCCACCGTCTCCATGGAGATGAGCCGATTATGCTAAGGAAACCAATTAGCCTACAGCAATGTACTGTACTGTTCCTCCCCATACTCTCCCGAGCAGGAGCCTTGGGGGGGCCTGGGAGAATAGGGGGGAACTTGTCCCCACTCAGAAGAGTCCTTGACAGGGAAGGAATGTCACACGGTTAGGGATGCTCTGTGGGAAGATGATAATAAAAATGAACTGTGCTTCCAGAGCGGAAACATGCCCACACAACAAAAGTTCTTTAACTGCAAGAGCCAAGTTGCACACATAACAAGGGCTTTACTAGCTAGTATGTTCTTTGTTAAAATAATACAATGGTAGCTAGTACCTGAGGGTGTTTTTGTTTAAAGAATGAGATGTGAGATGATGCATCTCCCATTGGAACTCTACCAGCCTACACATAAGCATCAGTTACCCAATCACAACATTGTTTTGGTCTATGATGAGTGTTAAATGTCGGCGTATCCTTCCGGTGTAGTTATAGTTGATCCATAACGGGGCCTCCTAACGCAACATTTTCTGCTCTATAATCCAACTGCTAAATCAGTGCATTTAGAGGGCTCTCGAAAGTCACAGCGGTCTATGGAACTGCATCTCAGTAGTAGAGGCATCACTACAGACCCTGGTTCGATTACAGGCTGTTATTGGGAGTCCCACAATTGGCCCAGCGTTGTCCGGGTTAGGGGAATTCGGGGTAGGCTGTCATTGTAAATAAGAATTTGTTTTTAAACTGACTTGCCTAGTTAAATAAAGGTTAAATAAATGTTTTTTAAAAAAGGAGGTGGCATCCCAAACAGCACCCTATTCCCTACACAGTGCCCTACGGACCCTGTTCAAAAGTAGTGCACTAAATAGGAAATAAGGTGCAATTCGGGACACATTTAGAGTCTGTAGTGTACACCAACTGAAACAGACATTACATAAGATAATGTCACAGGTTGTCTCTCTAAGCTGAACATAAATGTGCAGTGTTCAAACCCAGATCCCTTTAGATTTAAAAATAATATGCCATGATTACATAAGGCAATCTCTCTCAACAGGGAGGTCAGGGGTATGAGCTTTAAACATAACAGTGGAGCTCAATTAGGAGTTTGTAAACTGAAAGGCCTTCCTACTGCCAGACAGTCACAGAGGATGATGAACTGATGGAGAGAGTGTTAGAGGAGAGGGAAAGAGAGAGGGGGGAGAGAGAGAAATAAAGAGAGGGGGGAGATATGGGGAGAGTGGGTGTAGGGATAGAGAGATTTTTGTTTATTTATTTTCCCTTTTGTACTTTAACTATTTGCACATCGTTACAACAATGTATATTGACATAATGACATTTGAAATGTGTCTATTCTTCTGAAACTTGTGAGTAATGTTTGCTGTTCACTTTTGATTGTTTATTTCACTTTGGTTAATTATCTAGTTCACTTGCTTTGGCAACGTAAATATATGTTTCCCATGCCCATAAAGCCCTTTGAATTGAAATTGAATTGGGGGGGGGCAGAGCGGGAGCAGGAGACAGACAGGACTCACAGGCTTCAGAGACACTGACTGTGTGACCTTCTACTGCAGGGCTCATCAAACCAGGTCTCTCACACACATGCACAGACACACACTTTACAGTATAATATGTTGACTACTGATATTGATTACTGCATTGTTGGAAGAGAGCCCGAAATAAAGGCATTTCACTGTACTTGTGCACATGACAATAAAACTTGAAACTCAGACACAAACACTGTGGGCAGAAGGCTAATTAGATGGGCAGCAAGGGGTTAACTTAAGACACAGCCAAAGCACAAATGTGTGTGAGTGTATGAGAGAGTGAATATCAAGTGTCTTGAATAGGGCTGTTGAGGTGACCATATTACTGCCACACCGGCGGCCACGAGTCATGAAGGCAGTCAAATTCCACAGTCACGGTAATTAGGCTTCTCCAAGGGCTGATGCTGCTCATGGTCATTAGTAGCCTACCAAACTTGCTAACTGCCTGGTACTCAGCACTCTATTGTCCCTCTAATCACTCTGACATCAATGCAAATGAAATCGAAAAATCTAATCAAACATTTCATGAGAGCCCATGAGCTCATGTTGCGGAACATTTCTATAGGCTAAGCATGAGAAAACAGAGTGATGGCCTCTACTAAAAAGAGGAGGATCCCATCAGCTTTCTATAGGCTAAGCATACTATATTTATTTCTCAACTTTCCTAATATTAAGCTGATTGCTTATATTTACAACAGGAGTATAGCCTACCGGGCTGACAGGTAAATGAATGACGGGAAAAGCGTCCTCCATCTGCTTTTTAAGTGCATAGATGACATGGATTTTTCCCCGCTGCCCATTTCAAGACAGGTGCATGATAATGGTCCATTCTAAATCAAAACAGCACACATATATTATTTAGTATATGTAAAGACAAGATTAAATCAAGAATAGTCTGATGGGTGACAATATTAGCCTATCACTTGTGAATGATATAAACTCAACAAAAAAAAGAAATGTCCCTTTTTCAGGACCCTGTCTTTCAAAGATAATTCATAAAAATCTAAATAACTTCACAGATCTTCATTGTAAAGGGTTTAAACACTGTTTCCCATGCACTTGTTCAGTTTATGTCTCAGTTGTTGAATCTTATGTTCCTTACAAATATTTACACATTAAGTTTGCTGAAAATAAACGCAGTTGACAGTGAGAGGACGTTTCTTTTTTTGCTGAGTTTATTACCACTTGTGAATGATACCCAGCATAAGAAATCCATTTTTTGCGACTTTTTCCAAATAATAGTTACACACCACATGTAGCCTAGCTCATAGGCCTATACAGTGCCTTGCGAAAGTATTCGGCCCCCTTGAACTTTGCGACCTTTTGCCACATTTCAGGCTTCAAACATAACGATATAAAACTGTATTTTTTTGTGAAGAATCAACAACAAGTGGGACACAATCAGGAAGTGGAACGACATTTATTGGATATTTCAAACTTTTTTAACAAATCAAAAACTGAAAAATTGGGCGTGCAAAATTATTCAGCCCCCTTAAGTTAATACTTTGTAGCGCCACCTTTTGCTGCGATTACAGCTGTAAGTCGCTTGGGGTATGTCTCTATCAGTTTTGCACATCGAGAGACTGAAATGTTTTCCCATTCCTCCTTGCAAAACAGCCTACTCATCTTGTTGGCTGACGAAAAGTGAATGTGGACAATTTTTCCAATATGCACCTCGGAATTGGATAAGGACACACGCAGTTGTGTCGCCGATGTGTCCGTCTTCACTTGTAGCCTGTGAGAAAGATCTGATCATGTGATGGAGAGTGCACAGCACTCAGGGAGAAAGGCACAACAAAGGCATGAATTTTTTTAGGGTGCATTACGGCCACAAAGGGGATGCTGCCGTGAAATTCTAGGCATTATCAAGTGCTTGTCAAATGAATGAGAGACTAATGATGTGTGTACAGCCTGCGCAAAAAAACAGAGCAGGCATAGACACATCAGGATCTAACATAAGGACAACTGAGCATATGCTATTCTGTTCTTCTGAAATAGACTACATTTTCTTCATATCATGCTTCTTTAGACCTGTCTAAAATAAATAATTAATTCATTGTGAAGGTGTAGGCTATATGACATGGATTTATTCGACTTTTTAAAATGTAGATGTTCCAAAGGTCTGCATCAGTGTCTTGTAGGCTGTGTGGAAGCCAGACGATAAATGTGTTTGTTAATTAACGTGAGACTGACAGTTATTTGCTTGACAAATACCGACCACCACAGCCCTAGTCTCGAACAATGAGCGCTATGCATGAAACTGCGGCAAATCTGGCTCAGTCACCAGTCACTAGTGTCTGTCAAACCCAATAAAGACTTGTAGGGAGTAGGTGAGAAAGAAACAAACCAACTTGGGTTTGGAGAGTGGACAATAATATTCTCACCATATTTACTGAAACGCAAAATGGACGGCTCTTATTTGTAGAGGGAAGGAGTGCAACACCAAACGCCTCGGCCCGTAGCGTGTACAGACGTTACAAGGGTTTTATCAAAAGCAACTCTGGATCTCGCACTTAATAATACCTCAAGTTTAGCTTAAGGGAACACTGTCAAAAGGACCCTTACTTTCCTCCTCCAATTTCACAGGATTAGGGAAGAGTCCTCGGTCTGACCTACAGAACAAGATTTTATGGGACTGTATATAAATCAAACCCAATTCTGATAATTGTGGGGTTGCTATTCGGGATACTCCCAGAAGACTCAAGGCTATCGTGGCTCTTGGCTAACAGTGATGTGTAATCAACATAGCTGGGAGAGTAGTGAAGGGGCTTGGAAAGTAGGTCCGACATGTTTGAGGAGGAGCAGCTCGGGGATATGGAATGTGAGCTCTTATCACACAGCACGACCACCACCAGGCCTATCTGGATCTCATCCCTGGGGTCTGGAGTTTTTCCTAGTCAGGTCAGGAAAAAAAAAATCTGGGTCCTCAAAACAGACATAATTAAATATTTCAACAACAAAAGGACAGCTACAGTATATTGCCCTTGTAGAAAATGGGGTTTACACACATCCCAATACTATCAAGAGGATCACGTTTATTAGCCTCATAAGGCCTGAGGATGCCAAGGTAGTAGATGACTACTGTATGAGGCCTAGATTTTATGAGTCACACTGGAACTCTTTATAATGTGTTTGACCTCAATTAAACTCACTCTACCATGTCCCCACACTGCTGCTAGATCAGTTAGGCCCTGAAAACACAATACCCCTCACTCTACCATGTCTCCACACTGCTGAGGTTAGGCCCTGAACACACAATACCCCTCACTCTACCATGTCTCCACACTGCTGAGGTTAGGCCCTGAACACACAACACCCCTGTGCCATCCGTTTCTAAACAAAGGAAAGCCATAATACCAGAATAAAAATGTGCTTTCTACTCTGTCGATATAGGTGAGAAAACCATAATACAGATGTTTAATATCAAGTCATTTAAAAGTACATTGCAGTTTCAGAGACTTGAGTAGCACTTGTGTTTCTGTTTCTCTCAGTCTCAACTAGAGGTCGACCGATTAATCGGAATGGCCGATAAATTAGGGCCGATTTCAAGTTTTCATAACAATCGGTATTTTTGGGCGCCGATTAAAAAAAATATATAATAATTTACATTTATTTTGTATTTGTTATACCTTTATTTAACAAGGCAAGTCAGTTAAGAACACATTCTTATTTTCAATGACGGCCTAGGAACAGTGGGTTAACTGCCTCGTTCAGGGGCAGAACGACAGATTTTCACCTTGTCAGCTCAAGGGATCCAATCTTGCAACCTTACAGTTAACTAGTCCAACCCAATAACGACCTGCCTCTCTCTCGTTGCACTCCACAAGGAGACAGCTTACTGCATTCGAGTAACAGGCAAAGGTAAGTTGCTAGCTAGCATTAAACTTATCTTATAAAAAACAAACAATCATAATCACTAGTTAACTACACATGGTTGATGATATTACTAGATATTATCTAGCTTGTCCTGTGTTGCATATAATCTGACTGAGCATACAAGCATACAAGTATCTGACTGAACGGTGGTAGGCAGATACAGGCATGTAAACATTAATTCAAACAGCACTTTCGTGCGTTTTGCCAGCAGCTCTTCGTTGTGTGTCAAGCATTGCGCTGTTTATGACTTCAAGCCTATCAACTCCCGAGATGAGGCTGGTGTAACCGAAGTGAAATGGCTAGCTAGTTAGCACACGCTAATAGCGTTTCAAACGTCACTCGCTCTGAGCCTTGGGGTGGTTGTTTCCCTTGCTCTGCATTGGTAACGCTGCTTCGATGGTGGCTGTTGTCGTTGTGTTGCTGGTTCGAGCCCTGGGAGGAGCGAGGAGAGGGACGGAAGCTATACTGTTACACTGGCAATACTAACACCGGATCGGTGTTGAAAAATCATAAATCGGTCGACCTCTAGTCTCAACACAACATCAGGTGGAACACCATCAGGTGAAACAACATGAGCACTTGAGGGGGAAACATGAAAAGTGGTAGTGACTTTCCTGACCCACTCTTCCTCTTGAGGGGTATTCATCAAAGCTCGCCCTGCAGGAGCATAAGTCAGCAACCTCCAAGGGGGGGCGAGCCACCCGGAAAATGTAAATGCACGCTCGGCTCGACCCTTCTTCTTTGAGAGGGTGGGAGGAGGGGGCAGGACCACACAGCACACAAAAGCACTCCCGGTTCACGTGACCTACAGTAGGCCTGGGATGAATGGGGCTTTTTGGTTGGTCTGTGGAGGGAGTCATGGGAACAGGGGACTATTTCTATTGTCCTTTCAGGGGAGGAGGACACGGGTGGTGGTATGTAGAGGTGGGATAGGCGTAGGAATATCAGGAAAGACCAACAGCAGAAAAACATCCATTCATTAGGAGAAAACCACCCCCATAGTGGAGTGATCATGACCAATCATGATCTCTCTCTCATCCCACTCCCTCTGCAGTGCAGTGCTACAATAAGTGGGTGGCTTTTCTGATGAGTGCTGGAAAAAAACAGTTTAACATTTAAAAAATGAACATATTCTATTAATAAACCCTTAATGACACGGATCAGCTTATGAAACAGTGGTTCCGTTGGGGGAAAAAACAATGCATTAAGTAATCTGTCCAACAGCACCATTTGAACATTGCGTAATCAGTGCGTGTAACTGTAGGGCAAAATCAATACTACCCTCTCTCTACAGTGGTGCCTCAGCCTCTGCTTTCACTTTATCTGGCACACACACAGCTCAGTGCTAGCCTAAACCATGTAGGCTAGTCCATAGGACTGATTGTCCTGGTAGAATCCACTGTTTAGCTGCCAAATTGTAATGTTTCTATATATTTGGCTGTATTCTGTGGCTTCCTGTATGATTCAGAATTTGCTCAAATTGATCTGTAATTTAAGATTTTTTTATACAAAAAGCATTACAAGTATATTGGCGTCTTGATTTTGTCCAAAGTAATGGTTAGCTAAATGTGGTAAATTGACAACGCACACTTTCTTTAATCACAATGTCAACCTGTTTTGACATGATATTGTTGTTTTTAGATGTACAGTACCAGCCAAAAGTTTGGACACACCTACTCATTCAAGAGTTAAATGTTTTATATTTTCTAAATGGTAGAATAATAGCAAAGACATCAAAACTATGAAATAACAGTGGAATGATGAAACCAAAAAAAGTGTTATACAAAATGTATTTGAGATTCTTCAAAGTGGCCACCCTTTGCACACACTTGGCATTCTCTCAACCAGCTTCATGAGGTAGTCACCTGGAATGTATTTCAATAAACAGGTGTGCCTTGTTAAAAGTACATTTGTGGAATGTCTTTCCTTCTTAATGCTTTTGTGCCAATCAGTTGTGTTGTGACAAGGTAGGGGGGGTAAACCCTTGAAATGAATAGGTGACTCCAAACTTTTAACTGGTACTGTTTATATGAGGTATTTTGATTGTTTTCCGTGTATTTTGAACCCTTTCAGACAATGCGACTAATCACGATTAAAAAGTGTGCACTAAAATTACACCAATGTAACTGATTAACTCTGACAGCCCTACTAATAGCTGATGTACTCGAAGCAAGTAAGCCTTGTCTGAGCCAGAACGGCCCATATGGAGGAGCCGATCTCTTGTTGCTGGAGCGTGAGGCAACTTGATCTACAAGTACACCCCCTTGACATGACGCTAGTAATAACTGTACAATACCAAAAATAGTTAGAACCATTGCGTATACCTATCACATCACCTTCAACCAAGCAGCCATGTTAGATCAGAGATTTCTTCAAGGAAGGGAAGAAGGATGTATTGTTAAACGTAGCCTGAATATGAATAGGATGTTAAAAACAAAAATGAGAGACACCACTTCCTCAAATGGCTAAAATTACTCAGCAGACCACAGAGAAAACCCTGATGCTCGTAGTCTATCATTACTTATTCCACTGTGGTGAACTGCAGGAGGATGCAGCTCTAAAAGGCTAAACCAGAAGTAGAAACGGGCGCTCAAACTCTTTTCGAAACTGAGAGAGTCAAACTCTTTTCGAAACTGAGAGAGTCAAACTCTTTTCGAAACTGAGAGAGTCAAACTCTTTTCGAAACTGAGAGTCAAACTCTTTTCGAAACTGAGAGAGTCAAACTCTTTTCGAAACTGAGAGAGTCAAACTCTTTTCGAAACTGAGAGTCAAACTCTTTTCGAAACTGAGAGAGTCAAACTCTTTTCGAAACTGAGAGAGTCAAACTCTTTTCGAAACTGAGAGAGTCAAACTCTTTTCGAAACTGAGAGAGTCAAACTCTTTTCAAAACTGCTCAGAAAACTGTTGAATGGTTATAGTTCTGTGAAGTAAATAAATAAAACTAGACACTAATGTACTTGTCCTTTTGCTCAGTTGTGTACCGGGGCCTCCTACTCTTTCTATTCTGGTTAGAGCCAGTTTGCACTGTTCTGCGAAGGTACGAGATCTTCAGTTTCTTGGCAAATTCTCGTATGGAATTGCCTTCATTTCTCAGCACAAGAATAGACTGAAGAGTTTCAGAAGCAAGTGCTTTGTTTCTGGCCATTTTGACCCTGTAATTGAACTCACAAATGCTGATGCTCCAGATACTCAACTAGTCTAAAAGAAGGCCAGTTTATTGCTTCTTTAATCAGAACTGTTTTCAGCTGTGCTAACATAATTGCAAAATGATTTTCTAATGATCAATCAGCCTTTTAAAATGATAAACTTGGATTAGCTAACACAATGTGCCATTGGAACACATGAGTGATGGTTGCTGATAATGTGCCTCTGTACGCCTATGTAGATATTTCATTAAAAGAATCTGCCGTTTCCAGCTACAATAGTCATTTATAACATTAACAATGTCTACACTGTATTTCTGATCAATTTGATGTTATTTTAAATGGTAAAAAAAAAGCTTTTCTTTCAAAAACAAGGACATTTCTAAGTGACCCCAAACTTTTGAATGGTAGTTTATATTTTTTACAAATCAATAATTGAAGTGAAAGAGCAGAGGGATTAAGCAAGCACAATACTGTCGCATAACGCTTAGCTTCACTCATTTATGGAGATGAAAAAGAACACACAACCCAAGCCTAAAATAAGCTAATCCTCTTCCCCCTGAGGGAACCAGCAAACAAAAACATCATAATTGCGACTGCACTTCGTGCCAGTACACCCTTCTCCTTCTTGCCCAACAACAGGCTGATACGTTTCCAACAGACACACAGGGTGCGTCTCAAACGGCATAGGGCTCTGGTCAAAGTAGTGCACTCTATAGGGAATTGGGGTGCCATTTGGAACGATACTACAGTAAAGTGAATAGGAGAAGAGACCCAGTCATTCTGCTGTAGAGTTTTAATGTCATAACAACCATAAACCTACACAATGGTTCATGTGTGAATACAGTGCATTTAGACAAGAGCTTCATTAAGGCTTATTAAACAATAGTAGCTCAATAACTAAGCTCTTGTGAATTGAGACTATTCTGAAGAATATCCAAAGCATAAATCCATTTTCCAATTGAAATAAAGAGAGAGAAAGTGTGCAAGTCAGACAGAAAGACAGCGGCAAACAGAGACACATGCTTGTAAATACTGCACACTTCTAGTTGATGGGAAGAAAATGGGAATACAGCCTTAAAGTCAGTCAGTCAGCCAGCCATACAGTCAGTCAGTCAGTGCTGAAGATATACTGTCCCATGTCACCAAATCCCTGTTGGTTTCTGCTACCCTAGATTGAGACCTGAAAGAGCCCGAGTGGGGAACGTTTGGGATTGATTTGCTGCTATTTTTACATGTCCTACTTGAAATAAAGGCTTCAGAGATAGTCAGAGACCGTCGGCCTCAACATCAGTGGTAGCCCTGAAAGTGTTTATCGAAATCAAAAAGTAAGTCAAAGGAAAGTCCTTCAGAACCTGAATAAGGGGAATCTCTTTGCTACAGCAGTGTAAATGACACAGACCAGTGATCATCAATGTATTCAGGAGTTGTCATGACAAGGCAACGGAGAGACATATTCCTCCTCTCCTTCCACCCCATTCCCACTGTAACAGGAAAATAATGCATTCTTTAGAGCAACAAAAATAAACATGCTGTAAGCCACACACACAGTGCATTTTATAAACAGAAAGGTTGCCTCAGTTCACCTTGGTATGCAGGAGGATTCACACAGCAGCAGTTTCATTTCTCATTGGCCCATACATCTAAATGGGACATACACTTTTAACAATAACCATTGTATGTGTCTCAAATGGCCCCCTGATCCCTTTGTAAGTGCACTACTTTTGACCAGGGCCTTATGGGTCCTCCTGCTCTGTCGGCCCTGGTCAAAAGTAATGTACAATAAAGGGAATAGGGTGCCATTTGGGATGCAGCCATGTCTTTGAGAATAAAGCCGAGGCAGGCTATTATCCTCTAGCTATTAGAATTCCAACTCGCTGTGATGACTGATCACAGGCAGTAATACTCTGCAGTAGCAGTGACATTATACACATGACAGTGCATTACAGCACTGCCTCCAGGGCTTCTGGCACTGTCATGCCTTACAGAAGTCCCTCTTAAGTTAATACTTAACGTAAACAAAACTAAATCCATGCTATTATCTAGGTCCCATAACATCTAGGTCACATAACGTTGCCTGAAGTGACCTTGAAATTACTAGCCTGAACAGAACACAAATGGAAAAGAGTTCCCTCTGGTAAATATCTTTACTAACCTGTACCCGCACATCGACTCGGTACCCCCTCTACGTAGCGCCGTTGTTATTTTATTGTGTTACTTATTTTTTTACTTTAGTTCATTTAATATATTATTTCTTAACTCTTATTTTTCTTTATACTGCATTTTGGTTAAGGGCTTGTAAGTCAGCATTTCACAGTAAGGTTGACACCTGTTGTATTCGGCACGTGACAAATACAATTTGATCTTGGTATCTGGCTAGATGATAAATATGCATGTTACTGAGCTGGTAAAGAAATTGATGATCAAAATGTGATTATTTTTACAGAAATAGAGCATGTCTGTCTTTTGATAATAGAAAGGAAGTTGTCCAGGCAATTTTTTGTCTGTTTTAGATAACCGGTATATAATCTACAGGCATGCAGAAGCTTCTACACCTAAACCTCTAGATGCTGTTTTCCCATTGTGCCCTTAGATTCATCACTGGCAGGGTCGCCTAGTGGTTAGAGTATTGGATTAGTAACCGAAAGGGAACAAGATCGAATCCCTGAGCTGACAAGGTCAAAATCTGTCATTATGCCCCTGAACAAGGCAGTTAACCCACTGTTCCTAGGCCGTCATTGAAAATAAGACTTTGTTCTTAATTAACTGACTTGCCTAGTTAGATAAAAATGACTGGTGATGGTTTTAGAACTCACCATTGTGTATTATATCAAAAGGTGGGTTGGGCCTCTGTACGTAGCAGCATTCCCTTCTGTTACTTTACAAAGCGCTCCTGCAGAAACGACCAACGTACCTGACCACACTGGTCAAGGTCACCATAGAATACAGTACAAGAGCAAAAGATTGGATAGTGCAAGAGGTTCCAAGGGTGGCTTCTGATTTAGGGAGAGACGGTACTAGTTTTTGTGCTCCACAGATGTGGATCATGTTGCAGGGGAGGCTCAGGCTTGATTGCCTGTTGCCCTGTAGGGAATGTAAAGCATTAGTGAGGAATGATCTAAGTGAGGTCATTTAGTACTTTTAGTGTGTTTTGTATTGATGTGTGTGTTTGTATTGCGCAGGCTCATTTGAAAAAGAGACTTGGTCTCAATATGACGCCCTGTTAAAAAATAAAGGTTAATAAATCAAATGCAATTAACGTGCTGGTCCCAAACATCCTCCCATTCACAGGACACACACGTCCATGGTGGAGGACCGACACAGTGCAGAGGGATCTTGTCAGGAGAGACAGCTCTGCATCTCTCCCTCCCCCCACTCCCCCTGCTGTGGTGCAGAATGCTGTGAATGGCCACAGTCACCAGCGCTCACTAGACAGAGAGTCACTCTGTGACCAGCACTGGAGACCAGACAGAGTCTCAATCTGTGACCAGCACGGCAGATCAGGCAGAGGGGAACAAAGGAGATACTGTGATCTTCAATCACATGGACGCTCATAGTGCTAATGGAGGCACATAAACACACCCTCTCGTTTTGCCAGCTGTCCTCCTACCGCTCCCTTGGCCCCCTTGGCCCCCCAGCTGTGACTGATACCCCCACCTCCAGCAGGCTTGGGTGAGTTCCAGGGAGGCCTGGATTTTACAAAACACAGCCGTCACCCCCACAGAGTTCCCCCTGTACCCCCATCCCTGCTGCCAGAAGTACTAGGACCACAGTGTAATTCCTCACCCCTGCAGATCAGGCTCACTGAACAGCTAGTAGCTAGCTACATGCACCACCTTCAACAACCCTCCACCTCAATCATCTCTGCCAATAGCCCAGGCTGTGTGGGGCCTAGCTATGTCAGAGAAGTGACACTGAATACTGCTGGCTGGGGACATTTAAAAGCGGGAATCCTTCATGTGCAATATTACAACAACATATAAGTTACTGCAAACAACCAACACAGTTTTCCACTCTGACATCATTGCACAACCGATAGAAGAGCACAACATGTATATTACAAATACAATCAAAACACCCTTAGTTCAGCAACAAAAACAAGAGTGGTGGTGGGGCCGGCCATTGGTGCTGTTTCCCCCTACTGCAGACGCCATCTTTTACTGCCACTTACCTCATGCCGCCATTGTTTGCTTTACCACCCTCATCTCTATACCCATGCCTTTACAAAGCCAATAAAAACAAACTATTTGTCACATGGACAGAATCCAAAAGGAATAAAATAAATGTGTGTATTTATTGTACACGTGTAGTGTATGTGTGTGTCAAAGTCATGTATGAGATATGTGTGTGTTGACACACACACACACACACACACACACACACACACACACACACACACACACACACACACACACACACAATTTAAATAACAAAACTATTAAATAACTCATATGGAATCATGTAGTAACCAAAAAAGTGTTAAACAAAACAAAACATATTTTATATTTGAAATTCTTCAAAGTAGCCACCCTTTGCCTTGATGACAGCTTTGCATACACTTGGCATTCTCCACACCAGCTTCATGAGGTAGTCACCTGGAATGCATTTCAATTAACGGGTGTGCCTTCTTAAAAAGTTAATTTGTGGAATTTGTTTCCTTCTTAATGCGTTTGAGCCAATCAGTTGTGTTGTGACAAGGTAGGGGGTTGTATCCAGAAGATGGCCCTATTAGGCAAAATATCAATTTCATATTATGGCAAGAACAGCTCAAAAAAACAAAAAGAACGTTTCAAGAACCTTATAAGTTTCTTCAAGTGCAGTCGCAAAAACCATCAAGCACTATGATGAAACTGGCTCTCATGAGGACCACCTCAGGAAAGGAAGACCCAGAGTTACTCTCTGCTGCAGAGGATACATTTATTAGTTACCCGCCTCAGAAATTGCAGCCCAAATAAATGCATCAGAGTTCAGGTAAAAGACACATCTCAACATCAACTGTTCAGAGGAGACTGTGAATCAGGCCATCATGGTCGATTTTCTGCAAAGAAATCACTACTAAAGGACACCAATAATAAGAAGAGACTTGCTTGGGCCAAGAAACACGAGGTCTCATGAGTCCAAATTTGAGATTTTTGGTTTCACCTACTCAGCGTCTTTGTGAGGTGGTGGTGTGATGGTGCTTTTCGGCAGGGTGCTAGCCATGGGCCCTCTGACCACACTGCAGGGTGCTGGACCTGGTCACTAGGGTTGCATCCCAAATGGCACACTATTCCCTTCATAGCACAATACTTTTGACCATTGTTCTATGGGCCTGGGTTAAGTAGGGCACTAGATAGATTTGGGACGCAGCATAGGCCTTTCATCCCTCTGCTTCAGTCAGACTAAAACAGGGATCATCAACTAGATTCAGCCGTGGGCAGATGTTTTCTTGAGCGGATGGTCGGGGGGGACATAATTACAAATCATTTATAGACTCAAATTTACCACAAGAAGCCCAAACAGATGAAATATTTTACTAAAACATTTGTTTTCATACACTGAGTGTACAAAACATTAGGAACACCTGCTCTTTCCATGACATAGGCTGACCAGATGAATCCAGGTGAAAGTTATGATCCCTTATTGACATCATCTGTTAAATTCAATCCGTGTAGATTGGCAAAAAGGGGTGCAACTCAATATTAGGAAGGTGTTGCTAATGTTTTGTACACTCAGCGTATCTCTCTCTATTACGCGTGGGAATACTTTGGAACAGATGTCCCCAAAAAATAAATCACTTGGAGCTGATTCGCTGTTGTTTTTAGTCTTTAAACTCCATCAATTAAAACAATTAATTGGGGGGCAAAATTTAAAAATAAATCACGTGGGCCAAATTCAGTCCGTCAGTTGAGGAACCCTGGGCTAAACTGTTCATTGGGTTTGCAGAGGGCTGTTATTCTTTCCTCTAGTAACATTTATACGACACTGCTCAGGGCACTCACACCCTCCACTTATGGTGCAGTAGTTTCATGCGATTGAACTCGAGTCTATTTTGGGATGTGAACATCATGAACATAAAGAGAATTTAAAACGGAATAATTGTTGTTTTTTCTGGGTTAATTATTGCATGTAACCCATACTTATGTGTAACAGGGAGAGAGAACAACTATGAAGAGCAAGGCCTCTATGCTGTGCTTCAAACTGAGCTCTCATTGCAAAGGGGTAATATGTCATTATAATGATGTCATCAAATAGCATCCATTTGTCACAATGCTGTGAATTCAGAGGAACAACAGATCTTGTTTCACATGGTGTGTTCAACTCAAGAGGCCAGACTCTGGCCAGACTCATATGAATATATTGAGAAACAACCACAGCAAAAGGGGTTGTAAGATGAAACTGTTTGTTGCCTTGTTTCCTGCAAAGTATCCGTTTGTACAGGAAATAGATCAGATCACATGATGCAGCAACAGGAAGTGGTGGCTCACCTTCCACTAGTCTGGGGCATTCCCCCTCCACCCCGTTCTAAGGACACACTCTGTCCTGTTTTTCTACTGGGGCTCCTTCCTTCCTTCCATCTAGACTGTCTGTTTGGATTCAGAAATGCACAGACCAGTTAGACAGATCTCAGTCTGCCCCTCCAGGCAAAGAGACTACCTTCAACACACAAGCCTCCAGCCCAGCCAGCCAGTCCTAGACTATTAGAGCGGCAAGTGCTGCTGCTGGCATCAAAAGCACTGTCCCTCTATTTGTAGACACTCGGCTCTGGGGAGTGCAGAATCTGACAATCGGTGACAAAGTTCCACAGCAGGTGGCCTGCAGATGTTGTGGGGGGATTGACTTGCCAACAATGGTGACAGTCAGGGACAGTGAGAATTCCAGTTCAGCAAAATAAGAAAAAAAAATGCCTTGAGGGTCCTCTTCCATCCAGCTGCAATGTTGACCCAAACACAGGCTGTTCCCTACCTAGTGTACTAGCTTTGACCAGAGCCCCTATTGGCCCCTATTCCCAACACGGTCTGCTCTGCTGTAGCAACCGCAGAAGATAAATCCACACAAAGAAAAGAGAAACAAATCTCCTCACAGCTAGCCCCCCCCTCTCTCCATGCTCCAGTTAGCCCCACCAGGTGTGTGCGTGTGTGTGTGTGTGCGCAGGGGTAAGCCAACTTCCACAGATGTTGCTGTAATTGAATACACCTCTGCCTCCTGGGAGAGCAAGGGATGTGACAGACAGGGGGGAGGGGGGCAAAATCACCCTGGCAACGAGTGATACATAATCCAAACTGGAGCAGTTGTTATGGCTCCCAATGTTCTAATCTGGAGTGTCCGGCAGATGCTCTGTGAGCAGATTCAGAATCACCACACAGACAGGCTCCTCATTTGAGGACAAAGATGAATATTACAGAGGCGTCGATTTCTCTCTGCCCCCTACCGGGTGAAGAAAAGCGTGAAGGTGTGAGTTTAAACAGGCAGAAAATTACTGTCTGAAAATACCAAAGATACAGAGAAAACATCACAGATTCTGTATGCATCCCAAATGGCACCCTATTCCCTACATTATAGGGAACTACTTTTGAGCAAAGCCCTATGGACCCTCGGCAAACGTAGTGCACTACACAGTGAATAGGTTGCAATGCTATTTGGGACAAACCCACTGCTTTTCTTGAATGTTTTTATTATCAGCCAGATTCCAGGTTTTGTGTTTGTGAGCTGAAGTTAAACTCAAGGTCAGCCTGCGATGAATGACAGAGTCAACTTAAGACAGTGTATCACTGCCCTGGGAGCATGACTCCACCACAACACACACAGTAACAGTCTTATCCAGCTTTCCTGATATCCAGGATGCAGGGTCAGTATAAAGATCACAGCACCACAGAGGAAGTATGAAACAAGCTCTCACGTTGAAAGCATTAACACATTTGTAGACCTAATCAGTGTTTGGAAATGAATATCTGCAGTTAATTTAGCTAGTACTACATCCTTAAAACAAATCTCTGCAATATCTCTCAAATATTAGTCTCTTTCAAATAAAACATCTATCTTGGTATCATAATTATTAAATGCCAGCCTTATGCAATTTTCTTTCCTTGATGTGGTAAAAAGGAGCCCATCAATTTGGTTTGCGTACGTAGTGTTGTTTCATTAGGCTATGGCTTCATTTGCATAGCCAGACCTTACTGGAGTGGTAATGAGAAACAGATCAAAGAGATAACAAGAGGGTCAGTCAAGGGAGGGGGGAAGGAGGAAGAGACATACACAGAGATAGAGAGAGCCGAGCAACCTGGTCCATCCCTCCATCCAATCTAACACTGTGCTTTATTTCCAGTTCATCTCATGACCCATCTATTCATATGTGTTGCCCTCTTCCATCAGGGCCAGGCTTTGATGAGACCTGCATCCTGCGCTGCGAGCGGCAGGGGGGGAGAGGAGAGAGACGGAGGAGAAGAGCGCTGTGGCTGTGACTGGCATGCCGCGTCCATGCTGCACAAGGCACTGACAGGGAGCAGGGAGGGAGAGACGCACGCAGACACACTCGGACGGCAGAGCTACAGCGTAGGGAGAATGTGATGTAGTGCTCTCCATCAGGGTAAGGGACAGGCCTGTGAATCACTGTCAGGGTAGAGTCACACTCAGAACAGAGGCCATATAGTCTACAGTAGAGACAGGATCAGAAGAGGCTATATAGTCTACCGTAAAGACGGCATCAGAACAGAGGCTATATAGTCGACAGTAGAGACGGGATCAGAAGAGGCTATATAGTCTACCGTAGAGACAGGATCAGAACAGAGGTGTGTGCAGCTATTAACATACCCTAAATACCATAGTATATAGACAAACAAAAGCAGGCTAGAGAAATGATGCCAGGGGGCTTGGATGTTGTTTTGGGGGCCTTTGTAATACGCCCTGAAAATTAGGGGAAACACTAACAGGAGCTTTACATTAGCAGAAGGCACTGGGCCCAGTGACCAGGGAGCGTGATCCTCCTGTCATTTTAGTGTAGAACTCTGATAACCACTGAATGAACATACTATGACCTTTATCTTGTGGCAGTGTCTGTGCATCACAGGAGCAGAGGGGTGGATTTTTACACCGGCTGTCTTCCTCCCGGTCAAGCCAGCAGGATCAAGGCTGGATTTCTCCCTGATCAGTGTACATCAGCAGTCCCCTTCATAATATTTTCATGTGGAGATCGATGACAGCGATGGAGAGAAGGAAAAAAAAGAGAGAAAAGGAGAGGTTGAAGAGAGCAGAAGCGTGACGAGAAGAGGGTCGCTCCAATGAACGCAACAGTAGGAGAGACCAGTGACCGATACTCTAACACACACGGAGTCCACAGCTGGAGTCAACCTGTGTGAACGCCTGGGTTGTACACCAGCATGCTCCAGCTAATGGAGACCACATGTATATAACAGAGAGAAATATGATCAACACATCCAACATCATCCTCATACACTCACACCACCACGCTGCCTACACACACACACACACACACACACACACACACACACACGCGTGCGCGCGCACCCTGCTACCCTATACTTACGTATACGCATAAAACATTAATCTGACTGGTTCGTACTACAGGGAACTAAATACCAAAATGTTCATCTGACTGGTTTGTACTACAGGGAACTAAATACCAAAATGTTCATCTGACTGGTTCGTACTACAGGGAACTAAATACCAAAACACTAAAATGTTCATCTGACTGGTTCGTACGACAGGGAACTAAATACCAAAACGTTCATCTGACTGGTTCGTACTACAGGGAACTAAATACCAAAACGTTCATCTGACTGGTTCGTCCTACAGGGAACTAAATACCAAAACATTAATTTGACTGGTTCGTACTACAGGGAACTAAATACCAAAACACTAAAACGTTCATCTCACTGGTTCATACTACAGGGAACTAAATACCACAACACTAAAATGTTCATCAGACTGGTTCGTACTACAGGGAACTAAATACCAAAACACTAAAACGTTCATCTGACTGGTTCGTACTACAGGGGACTAAATACCAAAACGTTCATCTGACTGGTTCGTACTACAGGGAACTAAATACGAAAACACTAAAACGTTCATCTGACTGGTTCGTACTACAGGGAACTAAATACCAAAACGTTCAGCTGACTGGTTCGTACTACAGTGAACTAAATACCAAAACACTGAAACGTTCATCTGACTGGTTCATACTACAGGGAAGTAAATACCAAAACGTTCATCTGACTGGTTCGTACTACAGGGAACTAAATACCAAAATGTTCATCTGACTGGTTCGTACTACAGGGAACTAAATACCAAAACACTTAAAACGTTCATCTGACTGGTTCATACTACAGGGAAGTAAATACCAAAACGTTAATCTGACTGGTTCATACTACAGGGAAGTAAATACCAAAACGTTCATCTGACTGGTTCATACTACAGGGAAGTAAATACCAAAACGTTCATCTGACTGGTTCATACTACAGGGAACTAAATACAAAAACACTAAAACGTTCATCTGACTGGTTCGTACTACAGGGAACTAAATACCAAAACAATGAAACGTTCATCTGACTGGTTCATACTACAGGGAAGTAAATACCAAAACGTTAATCTGACTGGTTCATACTACAGGGAAGTAAATACCAAAACGTTAATCTGACTGGTTCATACTACAGGGAAGTAAATACCAAAACGTTCATCTGACTGGTTCGTACTACAGGGAACTAAATACCAAAATGTTCATCTGACTGGTTCGTACTACAGGGAACTAAATACCAAAACACTAAAACGTTCATCTGACTGGTTCATACTACAGGGAACTAAACACCAAAATGTTCATCTGACTGGTTCATACTACAGGGAACTAAATACCAAAATGTTCATCTGACTGGTTCATACTACAGGGAACTAAATACAAAAACACTAAAACGTTCATCTGACTGGTTCGTACTACAGGGAACTAAATACCAAAACGTTCATCTGACTGGTTCATACTACAGGGAACTAAATACCAAAACACTAAAATGTTCATCTGACTGGTTCATACTTCAGGGAACTAAATACCAAAACACGAAAACGTTCATCTGACTGGTTCGTACTACAGGGAACTAAACACCAAAACACTAAAACGTTCATCTGACTGGTTCGTACTACAGGGAACTAAACACCAAAACACTAAAACGTTCATCTGACTGGTTCATACTACAGGGAACTAAATACCAAAACGTTCATCTGACTGGTTCGTACTACAGGGAACTAAATACCAAAATGTTCATCTGACTGGTTCATACCACAGGGAACTAAATACCAAAACACTAAAATGTTCATCTGACTGGTTCATACTACAGGGAAGTAAATACCAAAACGTTCATCTGACTGGTTCATACTACAGGGAAGTAAATACCAAAACGTTCATCTGACTGGTTCATACTACAGGGAACTAAATACAAAAACACTAAAACGTTCATCTGACTGGTTCATACTACAGGGAACTAAATACAAAAACACTAAAACGTTCATCTGACTGGTTCGTACTACAGGGAACTAAATACAAAAACACTAAAACGTTCATCTGACTGGTTCATACTACAGGGAACTAAATACAAAAACACTAAAACGTTCATCTGACTGGTTCGTACTACAGGGAACTAAATACCAAAACACTGAAACGTTCATCTGACTGGTTCATACTACAGGGAAGTAAATACCAAAACGTTAATCTGACTGGTTCATACTACAGGGAAGTAAATACCAAAACGTTAATCTGACTGGTTCATACTACAGGGAAGTAAATACCAAAACGTTCATCTGACTGGTTCATACTACAGGGAACTAAATACCAAAACACTAAAACGTTCATCTGACTGGTTCGTACTACAGGGAACTAAATACCAAAATGTTCATCTGACTGGTTCGTACTACAGGGAACTAAATACCAAAACACTAAAACGTTCATCTGACTGGTTCATACTACAGGGAACTAAATACCAAAATGTTCATCTGACTGGTTCATACTACAGGGAACTAAATACCAAAATGTTCATCTGACTGGTTCATACTACAGGGAACTAAATACCAAAACACTAAAACGTTCATCTGACTGATTCGTACTACAGGGAACTAAACACCAAAACGTTCATCTGACTGGTTCATACTACAGGGAACTAAATACCAAAACACTAAAATGTTCATCTGACTGGTTCATACTTCAGGGAACTAAATACCAAAACACTAAAACGTTCATCTGACTGGTTCGTACTACAGGGAACTAAATACCAAAACACTAAAACGTTCATCTGACTGGTTCATACTACAGGTAAGTAAATACAAAAACACTAAAACGTTCATCTGACTGGTTCATACTACAGGGAACTAAATACAAAAACACTAAAACGTTCATCTGACTGGTTCGTACTACAGGGAACTAAATACCAAAACACTGAAATGTTCATCTGACTGGTTCATACCACAGGGAACTAAATACCAAAACACTAAAATGTTCATCTGACTGGTTCATACTTCAGGGAACTAAATACCAAAACACTAAAACGTTCATCTGACTGGTTCGTACTACAGGGAACTAAACACCAAAACACTAAAACGTTCATCTGACTGGTTCATACTACAGGGAACTAAATATCAAAACGTTCATCTGACTGGTTCGTACTACAGGGAACTAAATACCAAAATGTTCATCTGACTGGTTCATACTACAGGGAACTAAATACCAAAACACTAAAACGTTCATCTGACTGGTTCGTACTACAGGGAACTAAATACCAAAACACTGAAACGTTCATCTGACTGGTTCATACTACAGGTAAGTAAATACCAAAACGTTCATCTGACTGGTTCATACTACAGGGAAGTAAATACCAAAACGTTCATCTGACTGGTTCGTACTACAGGGAACTAAATACCAAAACACTAAAATGTTCATCTGACTGGTTCCTACTACAGGTAAGTAAATACCAAAACGTTCATCTGACTGGTTCATACTACAGGGAAGTAAATACCAAAACGTTCATCTGACTGGTTCGTACTACAGGGAACTAAATACCAAAACACTAAAATGTTCATCTGACTGGTTCCTACTACAGGGAACTAAATACCAAAACACTAAAACGTTCATTTGACTGATTCGTACTACAGGGAACTAAATACCAAAACACTAAAACGTTCATCTGACTGGTTCATACTACAGGGAACTAAATACCAAAACGCTACATACCAACTCTTCCACAGACAGCTGGAAACGGGTAGACCAAGTACATAACTATCAGTTAGCAAACTGGTTCAAATATCTGTGGGGAGGGATGGTCTGTGGGGGAGGGATGGTCTGTGGTGGTGGGATGCTAAAAACAAAGCACTCACGAACATCTGACAAACACTAAACTCATTAGGACCTAAGTCTTCTTGAGTATAACTGCTGTGTTAGTGGAATGGGCAAGGTGAACAGATCCTATAATTTACCTGATTATTTATCTGTGAACTGTACAGTGTCTTAACTCCCTTATCTTACCCAATTTGCCCTCACTGTATATAAACATTTGTTCTTTTTTCCTACTGTATTATTGACTGTATGTTTGTTTTACTCCATGTGTAACTCTGTGTTGTTGTATGTGTTGAATTGCTTTGCTTTATCTTGGCCAGAATCACAGTTGTAAATGAGAACTTGTTCTCAACTAGCCTACCTGGTTAAATAAAGGTGAAATAAAAATAAATAAATAAAACAGTCAACTCTGTTGAGCTGGCTGTAGGATGACAGAATGTCAAACCTACTTGAGGGGGCTTTGTTGCCCTTAAATCAGAGAGAGACAGACAAACAGAGCGCAAGAGAGAAAGGAGGACTGTCAGGCGAGGTTTTCTACTCATAAATTGCGAAGGTTGCACTTGGAGGTGGGAGGGTGCCAAACTGCAGAGTATAATTTATGTGCACCCAGGCACATTTGTGGTGAATCTGAATGAGGCCCCCCACCCCCTCTCTCAAAGTGGAGATCCCAAATCAGCACTCCTTTCAGTCAGAAATCTAATCTGGGGACATATAGTAGGTATCAAGCGTCTCGGAGTAGGGGTGCTGATTTGGGAAAAGTTTAGATTTTTAGGGGTGCGGCAGGGTAGCCTAGTGGTTGGGCTAGTAACCGGAAGGTTGCAAGTTCAAATCCCCGAGCTGACAAGGTACAAATCTGTCGTTCTGCCCCTGAACAGGCAGTTAACCCACTATTCCTAGGCCGTCATTGAAATTAAGAATTTGTTCTTAACTGACTTGCCTAAAAAAATAAAATAGGTGATAATAATTCAGATTATTATGGACAGTGAGGACTTGATCCTAGATCAGCAGTCCTACTCGGAGACTCTTGTTTATTACATACCCTTATCTCCACATTGTTACTGTGCTTAAACTCAATTCCTCTCCATCAATGAGGCTTATAATGGGATCCATTAGAGGGGAAAACCAAGGCTGGAACCATTAACATGGTGTCATTTTCAGGAAGACCCTTTAGGTTTTAGACATTTGTATTTAGTCGAGAAGTTGGCAGACGCTTGCCATAGCAAGCATGCAAACCATAGCAAGCAAACCAGTTAAACACTATTTTCCCCTGTGTGTGTGTGTGTGTGTGTTATAACCAGTAAAACAGCATTTCCCCTGTGTGTGTGTGTGTGTGTTATAACCAGTAAAACACATTTCCCTGTGTGTGTGTGTGTGTGTGTTATAACCAGTAAAACAGCATTTCCCCTGTGTGTGTGTGTGTGTGTGTTATAACCAGTAAAACAGCATTTCCCCTGTGTGTGTGTGTGTTATAACCAGTAAAACAGCATTTCCCCTGTGTGTGTGTGTGTGTGTGTTATAACCAGTAAAACAGCATTTCCCCTGTGTGTGTGTGTGTGTGTTATAACCAGTAAAACAGCATTTCCCCTGTGTGTGTGTGTGTGTGTGTTATAACCAGTAAAACAGCATTTCCCCTGTGTGTACATTCCTTTGACATACTGTTCTTCAGGTGTCTATAAAAATGATGATATTTTGCTGACACACATCACTTCTGGGCTGCTAGTCAAGGCCTTCCAGACCTGACACACATCACTTCTGGGCTGCCTTCAGACCTCAAGGCCTTCAAGGCCCAGACCTGACACACATCACTTCTGGGCTGCTAGTCAAGGCCTTCCAGACCTGACACACATCACTTCTGGGCTGCTAGTCAAGGCCTTCCAGACCTGACACACATCACTTCTGGGCTGCTAGTCAAGGCCTTCCAGACCTGACACACATCACTTCTGGGCTGCTCGTCAAGGCCTTCCAGACCTGACACACATCACTTCTGGGCTGCTCGTCAAGGCCTTCCAGACCTGACACACATCACTTCTGGGCTGCTAGTCAAGGCCTTCCAGACCTGACACACATCACTTCTGGGCTGCTAGTCAAGGCCTTCCAGACCTGACACACATCACTTCTGGGCTGCTAGTCAAGGCCTTCCAGACCTGACACACATCACTTCTGGGCTGCTAGTCAAGGACTTCCAGACCTGACACACATCACTTCTGGGCTGCTAGTCAAGGCCTTCCAGACCTGACACACATCACTTCTGGGCTGCTCAGTCAAGGCCTTCCAGACCTGACACACATCACTTCTGGGCTGCTCGTCAAGGCCTTCCAGACCTGACACACATCACTTCTGACCTGACACACATCACTTCTGGGCTGCTAGTCAAGGCCTTCCAGACCTGACACACATCACTTCTGGGCTGCTAGTCAAGGCCTTCCAGACCTGACACACATCACTTCTGGGCTGCTAGTCAAGGCCTTCCAGACCTGACACACCAGTCCTCCAGGAATGAAGAAAAGTTAGATTTAGGAAAAGGATGTGAGACTAGATTGTTTTGTAGAGTTATGGACGCATCAAGTGTGTGACACCATATCAATTTTGACAAAGATTTGTACATTGTCATGATTTGACTTCCAAAATGATCGTCAGATGAAAGCATACAGTACACTACAACTTGTTAAAATCAGGCAATCTCAAATCATAAGCCTCATACCAAAACTCCTTAAGGCAGAACATATTGATGCAACAGAGGAACGATGTCACGGTGGGCAACTTTGAGGGCAGTCCTAATAATAACACTTTTTTGGTTACTACATGATTCCATATGTGTTATTTCATAGTGTTGTTGTCTTCACTATTGTTCTGCAATGCAGAAAATAGTACAAATAAAGAAAAACCCTTGAATGAGTAGGTGTGTCCAAACTTTTGACTGGTGCTGTACATCAATCTGGCATGATGACACTGGCACTGCTGTGCCAACACACACACACACACACACAGGTTAATGGAGCATGGATGAGGTGCTCCAGCCTGGTCTCATAGCAATAGACGTAACATAGTAAATGTAAATCCCAGGACACTCAAATTAGTATTATATGTTACGTTTTGTACGGTTAAATGGTCGGGGTGGATGAGTGGGCATATAACGCAAACGTCTAGCAACCCAAAGGTTACGAGTTTAAATATCATCACAGACAACTTTAGCATTTTAGCTAATTAGCAAAATGCCAACTACATACTACTTTTTAGCTACAGTACTTTGCAACTACCTACCAAGTTAGCCAACTCTTCCCTTAACCTAAACTTAAACCTAACCCCTAGCCTGGCTAACGTTAGCCATCTAGCTAACATTTAGCAAATTCTTAACATATTGCACGTTTGGCAAATTTGTAAAATAAAATACAAATTGTAATTCATAACATATCATACAAAATGGGTGATGAACATGAACAAATTCATTCATACAAAATGTAACATACTAAAGGGAGTGTCTCAGATTTACATATAGAATAATATGAAAATGCTCTGACACCAGGTTGGGGGCTCAGAACCTGCATTGCCCTCTGGGAAGAGGCCTCTGAAATAATCAATAGTCAAAAACACACAAGACAGTCAGATGAAGCTCAAATAACATGAGAGTGGAGGCTGCTGAGGGGAGAACAGCTCATAATCATCGCTGGAATGGACTAAATGGAACGGCATCAAACTGTTTTTGGTACCATTCCACTCCAGCCATTACCATGAGCCCGTCCTCCCCAATTAAGTTGCCACCAACCTCCTGGGGTGTGTGTGTGTGTGTGTGTGTGTGTGTGTGTCTTAGATCTCAAAACAACCATTTCTTGTAGGAGAGCATCAAAGCACTTCAATATAATGATCCAATCTGTAGAAAACATATGCTGGCAAACTGATGCCTGAATGCATCTTCTAGCCTACAATAATTCCCACAATGTGATTAATGACATTGAATTTACTGTGGTTCAAACGATAGCCTGCGTGCATGCATCTCCATCCCATCCCATAAGTAAAACTGGAGGGAGTGAATAGGTTCAAAAACACCTGCATTGGAAGCAGGGGGAAATGGGGTGCAGACTTGTCTCCTGTAATTCAGGTTTGTTTACACAACAGTGGCCAAAGCTGAATCTGGGACTTCTCTCCTGTAATCCAGGTTTGTTTACAGTGGACAATGCAACCAGGGATAAAGTCTGGACAGGGGTGTTTTGTAAACAAGCTATCCACTTGTGTTTCAACAAACAACGACTACATACGAGAACTCTTTCATTGGAATTCCAGTGCAGGGGAATTGTATACTGGCCGCGGACGCGCCAACTTCATGATCCGCTGAACTGTTTTGAGCGAGCTTGTCAATCAACAGAGCAGCACCCAGAACCGCGGCGCCCACTCCTGCAGAAAAGTAGCCGACTGATAATATTTCCAGGGCGCCCAAACTATTCTACTGTATCAATGTACCAGATATACTGGCTACAGTAGCGAGTCGAACACCGACTTTTGACAATTTATTGAGCAGTTCATTCTGGCGTGTATCCTAAACTAGTAGACGCAAAAAAGGAAACTACATGCTTTCTATTAGGCTAAATAAAATAACGTTTTATTTTTTACCAACCTGGCCAAGCGATGGAACTTCTCATGTAGCAAAACGCTGATGTTCAGAGTTTGTGTTACAGTCAGTCGTGCGTATTCTGTCCCTCTCCTCCGCTCCGCTCCAGATTATGTTTTCACTTCCTCTTTTTCTCTGCCGTCTGCTGGTTGGCTCCTCTCCTCCGAGATTCGAGCAACGATGCTAGGGATTTTGACCAATTAAAACACAACAAATCCCGACAATCGAAGGGGCGACAGGACACTCCCTGTTAATGGGTTGCAATCAATGACTGTATGGTGTCAATTCATATATTTCATCACTTTCTCTGATGTCCTTCATTTATTAGTAGGTTTAGGCCTATAACCCCGCATGGTCGGGACGGAATGCTTGTTAGAGATGTAGCCCAGAATATTATGTCAACATTGAACCTCGGATAAGCGCTGCAGAGGGCTCAAGGAACAATGTATTTAATAATTCATAGCTATCGATCCATTCATACATAAAACAGACAGCATCTGGGGGTGGGGTGTTATAACCGTTATCTGAAACAGATGATAATAATAGACAATTATATAAAGAGTACAGTACAGTCAATACCAGACTTGATTCAATTCATGCCACCTACATCTACTTCCAATATCTAGGCTGCCCCGCAAGAGAGGAAGAGAGAGGGAGGGAGAAAGGGAGGAGGGGGAGGGAGAGCGAGAAACGACAGAGAGGGGGAGGGAGAAAGGGAGGAGGGTGAGAGAGAGCGAGAAAAGACAGAGGGAGAGGGAGAAAGGGGAGAGGTGGAGAGATAAAGAGAGAGGAAGAGAGTTAGAGACATCTATGAGGGATCTGAACTGGTGCCACTGTGCCAGGCACACAGCTCTCCTCTCCACAGTACAGCGTCAGGATTTAAACAGCATCATGAGACTTTCTCTCTGGTACTAGATCTCGTAGGACAAGATGAAGGAAGATATGAAATATGACAAGCAAAAAGATAGATCAGTGATGAGTGGAGTTGCATAATATTTGATAATGCTCTGTCACATTAACTGTGTCAATTGTGAAAAAACAGACACAGAAATGATATAAAGAAATCCTGTTTTATGCTATTATTCCATGTTAGGGGCCGATGCTATGGCAGTTTATGGCAAAGAAAAATTGCATACATAAATTGGAAGATAGTTAATGTTACTGATAGTCTGAAGAGTATCCACAGATGGACTATCCAAATAAAGTGTTACCAACCCTAGCCTTTTCTCCTGCCCCATAAAATAGTGGTTCAATATGGAAGCTTTTCTATCTTAACTTTGCCAAAGTGTCTGCCTCAGAGCAGCAGTGTCTCAGTGATCATCTAGGAGATTCATGTCTGTCTCTGCTCAGAGAGAGAGAGAGAGGGCTACGTGGTGCAGCTGGGACACTGTTTAAATGCTGTTGATTTCTCTGTGGCCTTTGTCAAAGCACCAGAGAAAGGAAAGGGGGGAGTTGCCATGGAAAGGAGGATAAGAGAGGGATAAAGGAGGATAAGAGAGGGATGCTGAAAGGAGAGATCAAATGAAGCTTTCCGTTACTAGGAAACACCTTTAGGCCTAACTTCATGCAGAATCCACTAGGACACTAATCAAAGTTCAAATACGTCTTTCTCCCCTGAAGGACTGCTTAAAGTCCTCTAATTGGGGTCATTAAAATAAGATTTATAGTTTTGATAACACACGTCTCTAAATAGACATCCTATCATTAGAGAAGGGCAAAGTGGAGAACTCTTGATTTGGCCTGCAGAGTGTGTGTGTTACCGACTACAAAATGGCACATTAGTGAGTAACCTATTCTACCCTGGGATTTCTGGGGACTTTCACGATCAAAGGTAAAGTAAAAAAGAAAGGCACACCACGGCACTCTTCATATAATTCATTAAAATGACTTTATTTTTATGGGATGTTCAATTGAGACAAACCTTAAAACCTCTTGATGCGTTTCGGCTGCGTGGCCTTCGTCAAGTGTTTTCTTTTCTCTACCATTAAAAAGGAAACAGTTCTATCTCCTGGGACATTAATGGGACAGTGATTAGCACTGGGACATTATAGGGGATGGAGATGTGGAAGAAACATGAACATCGGCCGCCCCCTGCACAGTAGATCACCTGCTGGGTGTTGACGAACGCTGGCGATTCAACATGTACGGGACCCATACAAGGCAAGCAGGTACAAGCTCCGCAAATCCAGTAGGGACGTAAAAAGACAAAGACTCAAACTTGAATTGACGTTGGCTATTCACACGGCCCTAACATATCTGGACAAGAGGTATACCTTCACTACCGGTCAAACGCTTTACAACACCTATTCATTCAAGGGTTTCTCTTTACTTTTTTTTTTACTGTTTTCTACATTGTAGAATAATAGTGAATACATCGAAACTATGAAATAACATGTGGAATCATGTAGTAACCAAAAAAGTGTTGTACTCCCACCAATAAGAAGAAGAGACTTGCTCGGGCCAAGAAACACGAACAATGGACATTAGATCGATGATAATTTGTCCTTTGGTCTGGAGTCCAATAGGATATTTTTGATTCCAACTGCTGTGTCTTTGTGAGTTATGTAAGGGTTATTTGACCAAGAAGCAGAGTGATGGAGTGCTGCATGAGATGACCTGGCCTCCACAATCCCCCGACCTCAACCAAATTGAGATGGTTTGGGATGAGTCGGACTAGAGTGAAGGAAAAGCAGCCAACAGCTGCTCAGCATATGTGGGAACTCCTTCAAGACTTTTGGAAAAGCATTCCAGGTGAGGCTGGTTGAGAGAATGCCAAGGGTGTGCAAAGCTGTCATCAAGGCAAAGGGTGGCTATTTGAAGAATCTCATATATAAAATACATTTAGATTTGTTTAACACTTTGTTGGTTACTACATGATTCCATATGTGTTACTTCATAGTTTTGATGCCTTCACTATTATTCAACAATGTATAAAAAATAAAAATAAAGAAAAACCCTTCAATGAGTAGGTGTTATAAAACTTTTGACCAGTAGTGTATGTGAGAATGCTGTTCATTGACTTCAGTTCAGCATTCAACACTATTGTTCCCTCCAAGCTTGACACCAAGCTCAGAGCCCTGGATCCTGGACTTCCTGACAGGCAGCCAAAAGGCTGTGAGGATTGGCAACAACACCTCCTCCACACTGACTCTTAACACAGGGCCCCCCCAGGGGTGTGTCCTCAGCCCTTTGCTGTGCTCCCTGTTAACCTATGACTGTGTGGCTTTGCACGACACCAACATCAACTTTGCTGATGACACCATGTTGTAGGCCTGATAGCCAACAACGACAAGTCAGCCTATAGGGAGGAGGTAAGAACTGGCATTGTGGTGCCAAGACAACCTCTCCCTCAACGTCAGCAAAACAAAGGAGTTGTTGTTGACTTCAGGAAACAGAGGTAACACACCCGATCCACATAAACAGGACTGCAGTAGAAAGCGTCAGACGTTTTCAGTTCCTCTGCGCTCACATCACCAAGGACTTGACATGGATCACCTCCACCATTCTTGTCAAGAGGGTGCAACAGTGTCTCTACTTCCTAAGGCAGCTGACACTCCGGGTCCTCTCCAAATAGGATCACTACACAATCGAGAGCGTCCTGACCGGTTGCATCACGGCCTGGTAACGGAATCGCTCCGTCCACGACCGCAAGGCCCCGCAGCGGGTGGTGAAGATGGCCCAGTATATCACTGGGACAGTGCTCCCACCCATCCAGGACATCTACTCGAAACGGTGCCTGAGGAAGGTCCACAGCACACACCCCAGCCACGAGCTGTTCTCTCCCTTACCGGGAAAACAGTATCAGAGTATGAGGTCTGAATCCAACAGCCTCAGAGACAGTTTTTATCTACAAGCCATCAGACGGCTGAACACTAGAACTGGACTGACTCTCCACACCTTAGTACACATGCACTCACATACACACCCACTCACATCACTACTGCTACCAGACTCGTATTATTATAGCTAAATACTGCACAATTTAAATACTTGCCCGCCCAATTCCCCATCTCCAAAACACATTGGACTATAAATTGTGCCTTCCCATATTTTGTTAATGCTAAAATGTTTATTTTATTCTCCTGAGCCATTTACTTTCTGTTCGTATTCTCATCTTGTATTTCTTATTGTTGTTGCATTGTCGAGAAGGAACCTACAAGTGAGTATTCCGTTGGATGGTGTACACCATGTGGGTCCTGTACATACAACTAATAAAACCATCTGGAAATGAACAGAAAACGACAGGCGATGTGCTGTGGTCAGAGGTGATAGAAGGACGGCCAATCACTAGGCGTCCATGTTGGTCAGTCTTGACCTTGTAGCTATCAATGAAACAAATAAAATACATGCAGTTGAAAAATATTGGAAGAGGTACGGAAAAGACAAACACAAAGTGAATAATGACAATGTGAAGGAATGGTTTACTTGCATCTTCAAGGTTCATGTGAGGAGTCAACATAAAATAAACACACTGAAATACATTCTCTCCCTTCGTCCAGTCGGGTTCAAATGAAATATGTCAATTCCAATCTCAATTTATTCCAAATACTTCTAGGATCGTAGTAAACATTCAAACATCCAGCGGCCTCTTATAAAAGATGAATAAAGGAAAACATTTTGCTGCAATTTTCCCCACGGTTTTCATCATACAGGCCTACAATCAAACTATTTCATACCTGCAATTTGACCAGGAAGTTGATGAAAACGGTCACTTAACACAGAAGAACGATCTCTACCAACATGCTGTTTGTGGAACAAGTTTAGACTGAGACGTAACTCCTACCTCTGCCCATTGATATGATTCTGGTACTCCCTGTATATGGTTCTGGTACTCCCTGTATATGGTTCTGGTACTCCCTGTATATGGTACTGGTACTCCCTGTATATGGTTCTGGTACTCCCTGTATATGGTACTGGTACTCCTGTATATGGTTCTGACAATCCCTGTATATGGTACTGGTACTCCCTGTATATGGTACTGGTACTCCTGTATATGGTTCTGGTACTCCTGTATATGGTACTGGTACTCCCTGTATTTGGTACTGGTACTCCCTGTATTTGGTTCTGGTACTCCTGTATATGGTACTGGTACTCCTGTATATGGTACTGACTCCCTGTATATGGTACTGGTACTCCCTGTATATGGTACTCCCTGTATATGGTACTGGTACTCCTGTATATGGTACTCCTGGTACTCCCTGTATATGGTTCTGGTACTCCCTGTATATGGTACTGGTACTCCCTGTATATGGTACTGGTACTCCTGTATATGGTACTGGTACTCCTGTATGGTATGGTACTGGTACTACTCCCTGTATATGGTTCTGGTACTCCTGTATGGTATGGTACTCCTGGTACTCCTGTATATGGTTCTGGTACTCCTGTATATGGTTCTGGTACTCCCTGTATATGGTACTGGTACTCCTGTATATGGTACTGGTACTCCTGTATATGGTACTGGTACTCCTGTATATGGTACTGGTACTCCCTGTATATGGTACTCCTGTATATGGTACTGGTACTCCCTGTATATGGTACTGGTACTCTGTATATGGTTCTGGTACTCCTGTATATGGTACTGGTACTCCTGTATATGGTTCTGGTACTCCTGTATATGGTACTCCCTGTATATGGTACTGGTACTCCTGTATATGGTACTGGTACTCCTGTATATGGTACTCCCTGTATATGGTACTCCTGTATATGGTACTGGTACTCCCTGTATATGGTTCTGGTACTCCTGTATATGGTCTGGTACTCCCTGTATATGGTACTGGTACTCCCTGTATATGGTTCTGGTACTCCCTGTATATGGTACTGGTACTCCCTGTATATGGTTCTGGTACTCCCTGTATATGGTACTGGTACTCCCTGTATATGGTTCTGGTACTCCCTGTATATGGTACTGGTGCTCCCTGTATATGGTTCTGCTACTCCCTGTATATGGTACTGGTACTCCCTGTATATGGTTCTGGTACTCCTGTATATGGTACTGGTACTCCTGGTACTGGTACTCCCTGTATATGGTCCCTGGTACTCCCTGTATATGGTTCTGGTACTCCTGTATATGGTACTGGTACTCCTGTATATGGTACTGGTACTCCCTGTATATGGTACTGGTACTCCCTGTATATGGTTCTGGTACTCCCTGTATATAGGTCTGGTACTCCTGTATATGGTACTGGTACTCCCTGTATATGGTACTGGTACTCCCTGTATATGGTACTGGTACTCCTGTATATGGTTCTGGTACTCCTGTATATGGTTCTGGTACTCCCTGTATATGGTTCTGGTACTCCCTGTATATGGTACTGGTACTCCCTGTATATGGTTCTGGTACTCCCTGTATATGGTACTGGTACTCCCTGTATATGGTTCTGGTACTCCTGTATATGGTACTGGTACTCCTGTATATGGTTCTGGTACTCCTGTATATGGTACTGGTACTCCTGTATATGGTTCTGGTACTCCCTGTATATGGTACTGGTACTCCTGTATATGGTACTGGTACTCCCTGTATATGGTACAGGTACTCCCTGTATATGGTACTGTATATGGTACTCCTGTATATGGTACTCCCTGTATATGGTACTGGTACTCCCTGTATATGGTACTGGTACTCCCTGTATATGGTACTGGTACTCCCTGTATATGGTTCTGGTACTCCTGTATATGGTACTGGTACTCCTGTATATGGTACTCCTGTATATGGTACTCCTGTATATGGTACTGGTACTCCCTGTATATGGTACTGGTACTCCTGTATATGGTACTGGTACTCCTGTATATGGTACTGGTACTCCCTGTATATGGTACTGGTACTCCTGTATATGGTACTGGTCCCTGTATATGGTACTGGTACTCCTGTATATGGTACTGGTACTCCCTGTATATGGTACTGGTACTCCTGTATATGGTACTGGTACTGTATATGGTACTGGTACTCCTGTATATGGTACTGGTACTCCTGTATATGGTACTGGTACTCCTGTATGGTACTGGTACTCCTGTATATGGTACTGGTACTCCTGTATATGGCACTGGTACTCACTGTATGGTACTGGTACTCCCTGGTACTCCCTGTATATGGTACTGGTACTCCTGTATATGGTACTGGTACTCCCTGTATATGGTACTCCTGTATATGGTACTGGTACTCCTGTATATGGTACTACCCTGTATATGGTACTGGTACTCCTGTATATGGTACTGGTACTCCTGTATATGGTACTGGTACTCCCTGTATATGGTACTGGTACTCCTGTATATGGTACTCCCTGTATATGGTACTGGTACTCCCTGTATATGGTACTGGTTCTCCCTGTATATGGTACTCCTGTATATGGTACTGGTACTCACTGTATATGGTACTGGTACTCCTGTATATGGTACTCCTGTATATGGTACTGGTACTCCTGTATATGGTACTCCCTCCTGTATGGTACTGGTACTCCTGTATATGGTACTGGTACTCCTGTATATGGTACTGGTACTCCCTGTATATGGTACTGGTACTCCTGTATATGGTACTCCCTGGTACTCCCTGTATATGGTTCTGGTACTCCTGTATATGGTACTGGTACTCCTGTATATGGTACTGGTACTCCTGTATATGGTACTGGTTCTCCCTGTATATGGTACTCCTGTATATGGTACTGGTACTCCTGTATATGGTACTCCCTGTATATGGTACTGGTACTCCCTGTATATGGTACTGGTACTATATGGTACTCCTGTATATGGTACTGGTACTCCCTGTATATGGTACTCCCTGTATATGGTACTCCCTGTATATGGTTCTGGTACTCCCTGTATATGGTACTGGTACTCACTGTATATGGTACTGGTACTCCCTGTATATGGTACTCCTGTATATGGTACTGGTACTCCTGTATATGGTACTCCTGTATATGGTACTGGTACTCCTGTATATGGTACTACTCCCTGTATATGGTAATCCCTGTATATGGTTCTGGTACTCCTGTATATGGTACTGGTACTCCCTGTATATGGTACTGGTACTCCTGTATATGGTACTGGTACTCCTGTATATGGTACTACCCTGTATATGGTACTGGTACTCCCTGTATATGGTACTGGTACTCCCTGTATATGGTACTCCTGTATATGGTACTGGTACTCCCTGTATATGGTACTCCTGTATATGGTACTCCTGTATATGGTTCTGGTACTCCTGTATATGGTACTGGTACTCACTGTATATGGTACTGGTACTCCCTGTATATGGTACTCCCTGTATATGGTACTGGTACTCCTGTATATGGTACTGGTACTCCCTGTATATGGTACTGGTACTCCTGTATATGGTACTGGTACTCCTATATGGTACTGGTACTCCTGTATATGGTACTGGTACTCCTGTATATGGTACTGGTACTCCTGTATATGGTACTGGTACTCTCCTGTATATGGTTCTGGTACTCCTGTATATGGTACTGGTACTCCTGTATATACTGGTACTCCTGTATATGGTACTGGTACTCCTGTATATGGTACTGGTACTCCTGTATATGGTACTGGTACTCCCTGTATATGGTACTGGTACTCCTGTATATGGTACTGGTACTCCCTGTATATGGTACTGGTACTCCTGTATATGGTTCTGGTACTCCTGTATATGGTACTGGTACTCCTGTATATGGTACTGGTACTCCTGTATATGGTACTGGTACTCCTGTATATGGTGGTACTCCCTGTATATGGTACTGGTACTCCTGTATATGGTACTGGTACTCCTGTATATGGTACTGGTACTCCTGTATATGGTACTGGTACTCCTGTATATGGCACTGGTACTCACTGTATATGGTACTGGTACTCCTGTATATGGTACTCCTGTATATGGTACTGGTACTCCTGTATATGGTACTGGTACTTCCTGTATATGGTACTACTCCCTGTATATGGTACTGGTACTCCTGTATATGGTACTGGTACTCCTGTATATGGTACTGGTACTCCTGATATATGGTACTCCTGTATATGGTACTGGTACTCCTGTATATGGTACTGGTACTCCTGTATATGGTACTCCTGTATATGGTACTGGTACTCCTGTATATGGTACTCCCTGTATATGGTACTGGTACTCCTGTATATGGTACTGGTACTCCCTGTATATGGTACTGGTACTCCTGTATATGGTACTCCTGTATATGGTACTGGTACTCCCTGTATATGGTACTGGTACTCCTGTATATGGTACTCCCTGTATATGGTACTGGTACTCCTGTATATGGTACTGGTACTCCCTGTATATGGTACTGGTACTCCCTGTATATGGTACTCCCTGTATATGGTACTGGTACTCCTGTATATGGTACTGGTACTCCTGTATATGGTACTGGTACTCCCTGTATATGGTACTATGGTACTCCTGTATATGGTACTGGTACTCCTGTATATGGTACTGGTACTCCTGTATATGGTACTCCTGTATATGGTACTGGTACTCCTGTATATGGTACTGGTACTGTATATGGTACTCCTGTATATGGTACTGGTACTCCCTGTATATGGTACTCCTGGTACTCCTGTATATGGTACTGGTACTCCCTGTATATGGTACTGGTACTCCTGTATATGGTACTGGTACTCCTGTATATGGTACTCCCTGTATATGGTACTGGTACTCCCTGTATATGGTACTCCCTGTATATGGTACTGGTACTCCTGTATATGGTACTGGTACTCCCTGTATATGGTACTCCCTGTACTATGGTACTGGTACTCCCTGTATATGGTACTGGTACTCCTGTATATGGTACTGGTACTCCCTGTATATGGTACTGGTACTCCTGTATATGGTACTGGTACTCCCTGTATATGGTCTGGTACTCCCTGTATATGGTACTGGTACTCCTGTATATGGTTCTGGTACTCCTGTATATGGTACTGGTACTCCCTGTATATGGTTCTGGTACTCCCTGTATATGGTACTGGTACTCCTGTATATGGTACTGGTCCCTGTATATGGTACTGGTACTCCTGTATATGGTACTGGTACTCCTGTATATGGTACAGGTACTCCTGTATATGGTACTGGTACTCCCTGTATATGGTACTCCCTGTATATGGTACTGGTACTCCTGTATATGGTACTGGTACTCCTGTATATGGTACTGGTACTCCTGTATATGGTACTGGTACTCCTGTATATGGTACTGGTACTCACTGTATATGGTACTGGTACTGGTATGGTATGGTACTCCCTGTATATGGTACTGGTACTCCCTGTATATGGTACTGGTACTCCCTGTATGGTACTGGTACTCCTGTATATGGTACTGGTACTCCTGTATATGGTACTGGTACCCTGTATATGGTACTGGTACTCCTGTATATGGTACTGGTACTCCTGTATATGGTACTGGTACTCCCTGGTACTCCTGTATATGGTTCTGGTACTCCTGTATATGGTACTGGTACTCACTGTATATGGTACTGGTACTCCTGTATATGGTACTCCTGTATATGGCACTGGTACTCCTGTATATGGTACTGGTACTCCCTGTATATGGTACTCCTGTATATGGTACTGGTACTCCTGTATATGGTACTGGTACTCCTGTATATGGTACTCCTGTATATGGTACTGGTACTCCTGTATATGGTACTGGTACTCCTGTATATGGTACTGGTACTCCCTGTATATGGTACTCCTGTATATGGTACTCCCTGTATATGGTACTGGTACTCCTGTATATGGTACTGGTTCTCCTGTATATGGTACTCCTGTATATGGTACTGGTACTCCTGTATATGGTACTGGTACTCCCTGTATATGGTACTCCTGTATATGGTACTGGTACTCCTGTATATGGTACTCCTGTATATGGTACTGGTACTCCTGTATATGGTACTGGTACTCCTGTATATGGTACTCCTGGTACTCCTGTATATGGTACTCCTGTATATGGTACTCCTGTATATGGTACTGGTACTCCTGTATATGGTACTGGTACTCACTGTATATGGTACTGGTACTCCTGTATATGGTACTGGTTCTCCTATATGTATATGGTACTCCTGTATATGGTACTGGTACTCCCTCCCTGTATATGGTACTGGTACTCCTGTATATGGTACTGGTACTATATGGTACTCCCTGTATATGGTACTGGTACTCCCTGTATATGGTATGGTACTCCCTGTATATGGTTCTGGTACTCCTGTATATGGTACTGGTACTCACTGTATATGGTACTGGTACTCCTGTATATGGTACTCCCTGTATATGGTACTGGTACTCCCTGTATATGGTACTGGTACCCTGTATATGGTACTGGTACTCCTGTATATGGTACTGGTACTCCTGTATATGGTACTCCCTGTATATGGTACTGGTACTCCTGTATATGGTACTGGTACTCCTGTATATGGTACTCCTGTATATGGTACTGGTACTCCTGTATATGGTACTCCCTGTATATGGTACTCCCTGTATATGGTACTGGTACTCCTGTATATGGTACTGGTACTCCCTGTATATGGTACTGGTACTCCTGTATATGGTACTGGTACTCCCTGTATATGGTACTCCCTGTATATGGTACTGGTACTCCTGTATATGGTACTCCCTGTATATGGTACTGGTACTCCTGTATATGGTACTCCTGTATATGGTACTGGTACTCCCTGTATATGGTACTGGTACTCCTGTATATGGTACTGGTACTCCCTGTATATGGTACTGGTACTCCTGTATATGGTACTCCTGTATATGGTACTGGTACTCCTGTATATGGTACTGGTACTCCCTGTATATGGTACTCCTGTATATGGTACTGGTACTCCCTGTATATGGTACTGGTACTCCCTGTATATGGTACTCCTGTATATGGTACTGGTACTCCCTGTATATGGTACTCCTGTATATGGTTCTGGTACTCCCTGTATATGGTACTGGTACTCCCTGTATATGGTTCTGGTACTCCCTGTATATGGTACTGGTACTCCTGTATATGGTACTGGTACTCCTGTATATGGTACTGGTACTCCTGTATATGGTACTGGTACTCCCTGTATATGGTACTGGTACTCCCTGTATATGGTACTGGTACTCCTGTATATGGTACTGGTACTCCTGTATATGGTTCTGGTACTCCCTGTATATGGTACTGGTACTCCCTGTATATGGTACTGGTACTCCTGTATATGGTACTGGTACTCCTGTATATGGTTCTGGTACTCCTGTATATGGTACTGGTACTCCTGTATATGGTACTGGTACTCCCTGTATATGGTACTGGTACTCCCTGTATATGGTACTGGTACTCCCTGTATATGGTACTGGTACTCCTGTATATGGTACTGGTACTCCTGTATATGGTACTGGTACTCCTGTATATGGTACTGGTACTCCTGTATATGGTACTCCCTGTATATGGTACTGGTACTCCTGTATATGGTACTGGTACTCCTGTATATGGTACTCCTGTATATGGTACTGGTACTCCTGTATATGGTACTCCCTGTATATGGTACTCCTGTATATGGTTCTGGTACTCCCTGTATATGGTACTGGTACTCCTGTATATGGTACTGGTACTCCTGTATATGGTACTGGTACTCCCTGGTACTCCTGTATATGGTACTGGTACTCCCTATGGTATGGTACTCCCTGTATATGGTACTGGTACTCCCTGTATATGGTACTCCCTGTACTGGTACTCCTGTATATGGTACTGGTACTCCTGTATATGGTACTGGTACTCCCTGTATATGGTACTGGTACTCCCTGTATATGGTACTACTCCTGTATATGGTACTGGTACTCCTGTATATGGTACTGGTACTCCTGTATATGGTACTCCCTGTATATGGTACTGGTACTCCCTGTATATGGTACTGGTACTCCTGTATATGGTACTCCTGTATATGGTACTGGTACTCCCTGTATATGGTACTCCTGGTACTCCTGTATATGGTACTGGTACTCCCTGTATATGGTACTGGTACTCCTGTATATGGTTCTGGTACTCCTGTATATGGTACTGGTACTCCCTGTATATGGGTACTCCCTGTATATGGTACTGGTACTCCTGTATATGGTACTGGTACTCCTGTATATGGTTCTGGTACTCCCTGTATATGGTACTGGTACTCCCTGTATATGGTACTGGTACTCCCTGTATATGGTACTGGTACTCCTGTATATGGTTCTGGTACTCCCTGTATATGGTACTGGTACTCCTGTATATGGTACTGGTACTCCTGTATATGGTACTGGTACTCCCTGTATATGGTTCTGGTACTCCCTGTATATGGTTCTGGTACTCCCTGTATATGGTACTGGTACGCACTGTATATGGTACTGGTACTCCCTGTATATGGTACTCCCTGTATATGGTACTGGTACTCACTGTATATGGTACTGGTACTCCCTGTATATGGTACTCCCTGTATATGGTACTGGTTCTCCCTGTATATGGTACTCCCTGTATATGGTACTGGTACTCACTGTATATGGTACTGGTACTCCCTGTATATGGTACTCCCTGTATATGGTACTGGTACTCCTGTATATGGTACTCCCTGTATATGGTACTGGTACTCCCTGGTATATGGTACTGGTACTCCTGTATATGGTACTGGTACTCCTGTATATGGTACTGGTACTCCTGTATATGGTACTGGTACTCCTGTATATGGTACTGGTACTCCCTGTATATGGTACTGGTACTCCTGTATATGGTACTGGTACTCCTGTATGGTACTGGTACTCCTGTATATGGTACTCCCTGTATATGGTACTGGTACTCCTGGTATATATGGTACTGGTACTCCTGTATATGGTACTGGTACTCCCTGTATATGGTACTCCTGTATATGGTACTGGTACTCCTGTATATGGTACTGGTACTCCCTGTATATGGTACTGGTACTCCTGTATATGGTACTACTCCCTGTATAGTACTCCTGTATATGGTACTGGTACTCCTGTATATGGTACTGGTACTCCCTGTATATGGTACTGGTACTCCCTGTATATGGTACTACTCCTGTATATGGTACTGGTACTCCCTGTATATGGTACTCCCTGTATATGGTACTGGTACTCCTGTATATGGTACTGGTACTCCCTGTATATGGTACTCCTGTATATGGTACTGGTACTCCCTGTATATGGTACTGGTACTCCTGTATATGGTACTGGTACTCCTGTATATGGTACTCCCTGTATATGGTACTCCTGTATATGGTTCTGGTACTCCCTGTATATGGTACTGGTACTCCTGTATATGGTACTGGTACTCCCTGTATATGGTACTGGTACTCCCTGTATATGGTACTCCTGTATATGGTACTGGTACTCCTGTATATGGTACTGGTACTCCCTGTATATGGTACTCCTGTATATGGTACTGGTACTCCTGTATATGGTACTCCTGTATATGGTACTCCCTGTATATGGTTCTGGTACTCCCTGTATATGGTACTGGTACTCCTGTATATGGTACTGGTACTCCTGTATATGGTACTCCTGTATATGGTACTGGTACTCCTGTATATGGTACTGGTACTCCTGTATATGGTACTGGTACTCCTGTATATGGTACTCCCTGTATATGGTACTGGTACTCCTGTATATGGTACTGGTACTCCTGTATATGGTACTCCCTGTATATGGTACTGGTACTCCTGTATATGGTACTCCTGGTACTCCCTGTATATGGTACTGGTACTCCTGTATATGGTACTGGTACTCCTGTATATGGTACTCCTGTATATGGTACTGGTACTCCTGTATATGGTACTGGTACTCCTGTATATGGTACTCCTGTATATGGTACTGGTACTCCTGTATATGGTACTCCCTGTATATGGTACTCCCTGTATATGGTTCTGGTACTCCCTGTATATGGTACTGGTACTCACTGTATATGGTACTGGTACTCCTGTATATGGTACTCCTGTATATGGTACTGGTACTCCCTGTATATGGTACTCCCTGTATATGGTACTGGTACTCCTGTATATGGTACTGGTACTCCTGTATGGTATGGTACTCCCTGTATATGGTACTGGTACTCCTGTATATGGTACTGGTACTCCTGTATATGGTTCTGGTACTCCTGTATATGGTACTGGTACTCCCTGTATATGGTTCTGGTACTCCTGTATATGGTCCCTGTATATGGTACTGGTACTCCCTGTATATGGTTCTGGTACTCCCTGTATATGGTTCTGGTACTCCCTGTATATGGTACTGGTACTCCCTGTATATGGTACTGGTACTCCCTGTATATGGTTCTGGTACTCCCTGTATATGGTTCTGGTACTCCCTGTATAAGGTGCTGGTACTCCTGTATATGGTTCAGGTACTCCCTGTATATGGTACTGGTACTCCCTGTATATGGTACTCCCTGTATATGGTACTGGTACTCCCTGTATATGGTACTGGTACTCCCTGTATATGGCACTGGTACTCCCTGTATATGGTACTGGTACTCCTGTATATGGTACTGGTACTCCTGTATATGGTACTGGTACTCCTGTATATGGTACTGGTACTCCCTGTATATGGTACTCCCTGTATATGGTTCTGGTACTCCCTGTATATGGTACTGGTACTCCTGTATATGGTACTGGTACTCCTGTATATGGTACTGGTACTCCTGTATATGGTACTACTCCTGTATATGGTACTGGTACTGGTCCTGTATATGGTACTGGTACTCCTGTATATGGTACTCCCTGTATATGGTTCTGGTACTCCCTGTATATGGTACTGGTACTCACTGTATATGGTACTGGTACTCCCTGTATATGGTACTCCCTGTATATGGTACTGGTACTCACTGTATATGGTACTGGTACTCCCTGTATATGGTACTCCCTGTATATGGTACTGGTACTCCCTGTATATGGTACTGGTACTCCCTGTATATGGTACTCCCTGTATATGGTACTGGTACTCCCTGTATATGGTACTGGTACTCCCTGTATATGGTACTGGTACTCCCTGTATATATGGTACTCCCTATATGGTATGGTACTCCCTGTATATGGTACTGGTACTCCCTGTATATGGTACTGGTACTCCTGTATATGGTACTCCTGTATATGGTACTGGTACTCACTGTATATGGTACTGGTACTCCTGTATATGGTACTCCTGTATATGGTACTGGTACTCCCTGTATATGGTACTCCCTGTGTATGGTACTGGTACTCCCTGTATATGGTACTGGTACTCCTGTATATGGTACTCCTGTATATGGTACTGGTACTCCCTGTATATGGTACTCCCTGGTATATGGTACTCCTGTATATGGTTCTGGTACTCCTGTATATGGTACTGGTACTCCTGTATATGGTACTGGTACTCCTGTATATGGTACTGGTTCTCCTGTATATGGTACTGGTACTCCTGTATATGGTACTGGTACTCCCTGTATATGGTACTCCCTGTATATGGTACTGGTACTCCCTGTATATGGTACTGGTACTATATGGTACTCCCTGTATATGGTACTGGTACTCCCTGTATATGGTACTGGTATATGGTACTCCCTGTATATGGTTCTGGTACTCCCTGTATATGGTACTGGTACTCCTGTATATGGTACTGGTACTCCTGTATATGGTACTCCCTGTATATGGTACTGGTTCTCCTGTATATGGTACTCCCTGTATATGGTACTGGTACTCCTGTATATGGTACTGGTACTCCTGTATATGGTACTGGTACTCCTGTATATGGTACTGGTACTCCCTGTATATGGTACTGGTACTCCTGTATATGGTACTCCTGTATATGGTACTGGTACTCCTGTATATGGTACTCCCTGGTACTCCCTGTATATGGTACTGGTACTCCCTGTATATGGTACTGGTACTCCCTGTATATGGTACTGGTACTCCTGTATATGGTACTGGTACTCCCTGTATATGGTACTGTATATGGTACTGTATATGGTATATGGTACTCCCTGTATATGGTACTGGTACTCCTGTATATGGTACTGGTACTCCCTGTATATGGTACTGGTACTCCCTGTATATGGTACTGGTACTCCTGTATATGGTACTGGTACTCCCTGTATATGGTACTCTCCTGTATATGGTACTGGTACTCACTGTATATGGTACTGGTACTCCCTGTATATGGTACTCCCTGTATATGGTACTGGTACTCCCTGTATATGGTACTGGTACTCCCTGTATATGGTACTCCCTGTATATGGTACTGGTACTCCCTGTATATGGTACTCCCTGTATATGGTACTGGTACTCCCTGTATATGGTACTGGTACTCCCTGTATATGGTACTGGTACTCCCTGTATATGGTACTGGTACTCCCTGTATATGGTACTGGTACTCCCTGTATATGGTACTGGTACTCCCTGTATATGGTACTGGTACTCCTGTATATGGTACTGGTACTCCCTGTATCTGGTACTCCCTGTATATGGTTCTGGTACTCCCTGTATATGGTACTGGTACTCCCTGTATATGGTACTGGTACTCCTGTATATGGTACTGGTACTCCCTGTATATGGTACTCCCTGTATATGGTACTGGTACTCCTGTATATGGTACTGGTACTCCTGTATATGGTACTGGTACTCCCTGTATATGGTACTCCTGTATATGGTTCTGGTACTCCCTGTATATGGTACTGGTACTCACTGTATATGGTACTGGTACTCCTGTATGTATATGGTACTCCCTGTATATGGTACTGGTACTCCTGTATATGGTACTGGTACTCCCTGTATATGGTACTCCCTGTATATGGTACTGGTACTCCCTGTATATGGTACTGGTACTCCTGTATATGGTACTCCTGTATATGGTACTGGTACTCCTGTATATGGTACTGGTACTCCCTGTATATGGTACTGGTACTCCCTGTATATGGTACTCCCTGTATATGGTACTCCCTGTATATGGTACTGGTACTCCCTGTATATGGTACTGGTACTCCCTGTATATGGTACTCCCTGTATATGGCACTGGTACTCACTGTATATGGTACTGGTACTCCCTGTATATGGTACTCCCTGTATATGGTACTGGTACTCCCTGTATATGGTACTCCCTGTATATGGTACTGGTACTCCCTGTATATGGTACTGGTACTCCCTGTATATGGTACTCCCTGTATATGGTACTGGTACTCCCTGTATATGGTACTCCCTGTATATGGTACTCCCTGTATATGGTTCTGGTACTCCCTGTATATGGTACTGGTACTCACTGTATATGGTACTGGTACTCCCTGTATATGGTACTCCCTGTATATGGTACTCCCTGTATATGGTACTGGTACTCCCTGTATATGGTACTCCTGTATATGGTACTGGTACTCCCTGTATATGGTACTGGTACTCCCTGTATATGGTACTCCCTGTATATGGTACTGGTACTCCCTGTATATGGTACTCCCTGTATATGGTACTCCCTGTATATGGTTCTGGTACTCCCTGTATATGGTACTCCCTGTATATGGTTCTGGTACTCCCTGTATATGGTACTGGTACTCCCTGTTTATGGTACTGGTTCTCCTTGTATATGGTACTCCCTGTATATGGTACTGGTACTCACTGTATATGGTACTTGTACTCCCTGTATATGGTACTCCCTGTATATGGTACTGGTACTCCCTGTATATGGTACTGGTACTCCCTGTATATGGTACTGGTACTCCTGTATATGGTACTGGTACTCCCTGTATATGGTACTGGTACTCCCTGTATATGGTTCTGGTACTCCCTGTATATGGTACTGGTACTCCTGTATATGGTACTGGTACTCCTGTATGGTACTGGTACTCCCTGTATATGGTACTCCCTGTATGGTACTGGTACTCCCTGTATATGGTACTCCCTGTATATGGTACTCCCTGTATATGGTACTCCCTGTATATGGTACTCCCTGTATATGGTACTGGTACTCCCTGTATGGTATGGTACTCCCTGTATATGGTACTGGTACTCCCTGTATATGGTACTACCCTGTATATGGTACTGGTACTCCTGTATATGGTACTGGTACTCCCTGTATATGGTACTCCCTGTATATGGTACTGGTACTCCTGTATATGGTACTGGTACTCCTGTATGGTACTGGTACTCCCTGTATATGGTACTGGTACTCCCTGGTACTCCTGTATATGGTACTGGTACTCCCTGTATATGGTACTGGTACTCCTGTATATGGTACTGGTACTCCTGTATATGGTACTGGTACTCCCTGTATATGGTACTGGTACTCCCTGTATATGGTACTGGTACTCCCTGTATATGGTACTGGTACTCCTGTATATGGTACTGGTACTCCCTGTATATGGTACTGGTACTCCTGTATATGGTACTGGTACTCCCTGTATATGGTTCTGGTACTGTATATGGTACTGGTACTCCTGTATATGGTACTGGTACTCCTGTATATGGTACTGGTACTCCCTGTATATGGTACTGGTACTCCCTGTATATGGTACTGGTACTCCTGTATATGGTACTGGTACTCCCTGTATATGGTACTGGTACTCCCTGTATATGGTACTGGTACTCCTGTATATGGTACTCCTGTATATGGTACTGGTACTCCTGTATATGGTACTGGTACTCCCTGTATATGGTACTCCTGTATATGGTACTGGTACTCCTGTATATGGTACTCTCCTGTATATGGTACTGGTACTCCCTGTATATGGTACTGGTACTCCTGTATATGGTACTCCTGTATATGGTACTGGTACTCCTGTATATGGTACTCCTGTATATGGTACTGGTACTCCCTGTATATGGTACTGGTACTCCTGTATATGGTATGGTACTCCCTGTATATGGTACTGGTACTCCTGTATATGGTACTGGTACTCCTGTATATGGTACTCCCTGTATATGGTACTGGTACTCCTGTATATGGTACTGGTACTCCTGTATATGGTACTGGTACTCCTGTATATGGTACTGGTACTCCTGTATATGGTACTGGTACTCCCTGTATATGGTACTGGTACTCCTGTATATGGTACTGGTACTCCTGTATATGGTACTCCCTGTATATGGTACTGGTACTCCTGTATATGGTACTGTATATGGTACTCCCTGTATATGGTACTGGTACTCCTGTATATGGTACTCCTGTATATGGTACTCCCTGTATATGGTTCTGGTACTCCCTGTATATGGTACTGGTACTCCTGTATATGGTACTGGTACTCCCTGTATATGGTACTCCCTGGTACTGGTTCCTGTATATGGTATATGGTACTCCCTGTATATGGTACTGGTACTCCTGTATATGGTACTGGTACTCCTGTATATGGTACTCCTGTATATGGTACTGGTACTCCTGTATATGGTACTCCCTGTATATGGTACTGGTACTCCCTGTATATGGTACTGGTCCCTGGTACTCCTGTATATGGTACTGGTACTCCCTGTATATGGTACTGGTACTCCCTGTATATGGTACTGGTACTCCTGTATATG
>NC_056441.1:14323798-14426791 GCF_018296145.1 Oncorhynchus tshawytscha | reverse complement strand
TGTATATGGTACTCCTGTATATGGTACTGGTACTTTCGTATATGGTACTGGTACTATATGGTACTCCCTGTATATGGTACTGGTACTCCTGTATATGGTACTGGTATATGGTACTCCTGTATATGGTACTGGTACTCCCTGTATATGGTACTGTACTCCCTGTATATGGTACTGGTACTCCTGTATATGGTATGGTACTCCTGTATATGGTACTGGTTCTCCCTGTATATGGTACTCCCTGTATATGGTACTGGTACTCCCTGTATATGGTACTGGTACTCCCTGTATATGGTACTGTATAGGTACTGGTACTACTGTATATGGTTCTGGTACTCCCTGTATATGGTACTGGTACTCCCTGTATATGGTTCTGGTACTCCCATATGGTATATGGTACTGGTACTCCTGTATATGGTTCCCTGGTACTCCCTGTATAAGGTGCTGGTACTCCTGTATATGGTTCAGGTACTCCCTGTATATGGTACTGGTACTCCCTGGTATATGGTTCAGGTACTCCCTGTATATATGGTACTGGCATATGGTACTCCCTGTATATGGTACTGGTACTCCCTGTATATGGTACTGGTCCCTGTATATGGTACTCCCTGTATATGGTACTGGTACTCCTGTATATGGTACTGGTACTCCTGTTATGGTACTGGTACTCCTGTATATGGTACCCTGTATATGGTACTGGTACTCACTGTATATGGTACTGGTACTCCCTGTAGTGGTATGGTACTCACTGTATATGGTACTGGTACTCTGTATATGGTACTGGTACTCCCTTATATATGGTACTCCATATATGTATATGGTACTCCCTGTATATGGTACTGGTACTCCCTGTATATGGTACTCCCTGTATATGGTTCTGGTACTCCTGTATATGGTACTGGTACTCCCTGTATATGGTACTGGTACTCACTGTATATGGTACTGGTACTCCTGTATATGGTATGGTACTCCCTGTATATGGTACTGGTACTCCTGTATATGGTACTCCCGTATATGGTACTGGTACTCCCTGTATGGTATGGTACTCCTGTATATGGTTCTGGTACTCCCTGTATATGGTACTGGTACTCCCTGTATATGGTACTCCCTGTATATGGCACTGGTACTCACTGTATATGGTACTGGTACTCCCTGTATATGGTACTCCCTGTATATGGTACTGGTACTCCCTGTATATGGTACTGGTACTCCCTGTATATGGTACTCCCTGTATATGGTACTGGTACTCCCTGTATATGGTACTGGTACTCCCTGTATATGGTACTGGTACTCCCTGAATATGGTACTCCCTGTATATGGTACTCCCTGTATATGGTACTGGTACTCCCTGTATATGGTACTGGTTCTCCCTGTATATGGTACTCCCTGTATATGGTACTGGTACTCACTGTATATGGTACTGGTACTCCCTGTATATGGTACTGGTACTCCCTGTATATGGTTCTGTACTCCCCTGTATATGGTACTGGTACTCCCTGTATATGGTACCCCTGTATATGGTACTGGTACTCCCTGTATATGGTTCTGGTACTCCCTGTATATGGTACTGGTACTCCCTGTATATGGTACTCCTGTATATGGTACTGGTACTCCTGTATATGGTACTGGTACTCCTGTATATGGTACTGTATATGGTACTCCCTGTATATGGTACTGGTACTCCTGTTTATGGTACTGGTACTCCCTGTATATGGTACTGGTACTCCCTGTATATGGTACCTCCCTGTATATGGTACTGGTACTCCTGTATATGGTACTGGTACCCTGTATATGGTACTGGTACTCCCTGTATATGGTACTGGTACTCCCTGTATATGGTACTCCTGTATATGGTACTGGTACTCCTGTATATGGTACTCCCTGTATATGGTACTGGTACTCCCTGTTTATGGTACTGGTTCTCCCTGTATATGGTACTCCCTGTATATGGTACTGGTACTCACTGTATATGGTACTGGTACTCCCTGTATATGGTACTCCCTGTATATGGTACTGGTACTCCCTGTATATGGTACTGGTACTCCCTGTATATGGTACTCCCTGTATATGGTACTGGTACTCCCTGTATATGGTACTTCCTGTATATGGTACTGGTACCCCCTGTATATGGTACTCCCTGTATATGGTACTGGTACTCCCTGTATATGGTACTGGTACTCCTGTATATGGTACTCCCTGTATATGGTACTGGTACTCCCTGTATATGGTACTGGTACTCCCTGTATGGTTCTGGTACTCCCTGTATATGGTACTGGTACTCCCTGTATATGGTACTGGTACTCCTGTATATGGTACTCCCTGTATATGGGTACTCCCTGTATATATGGTACTCCCTGTATATGGTACTCCCTGTATATGGTACTGGTACTCCCTGTATATGGTACTCCCTGTATATGGTACTCCCTGTATATGGTTCTGGTACTCCCTGTATATGGTACTGGTACTCCCTGTATATGGTACTGGTACTCCCTGTATATGGTACTCCCTGTATATGGTACTGGTACTCCCTGTATATGGTACTGGTACTCCCTGTATATGGTACTGGTACTCCCTGTATATGGTACTCCCTGTATATGGTACTGGTACTCCCTGTATATGGTACTCCTGTATATGGTACTGGTACTCCCTGTATATGGTACTGGTACTCCCTGTATATGGTACTGGTACTCCCTGTATATGGTACTGGTACCCCTGTATGGTATGGTACTCCCTGTATATGGTACTGGTACTCCTGTATATGGTACTGGTACTCCCTGTATATGGTACTGGTACTCCCTGTATAAGGTGCTGGTACTCCTGTATATGGTTCAGGTACTCCCTGTATATGGTACTGGTACTCCCTGTATATGGTACTCCCTGTATATGGTACTGGTACTCCCTGTATATGGTACTGGTACTCCCTGTATATGGTACTGGTACCCTGTATATGGTATGGTACTCCCTGTATATGGTACTCCCTGTATATGGTACTACCCTGTATATGGTACTGGTACTCCTGTATATGGTACTCCCTGTATATGGTACTGGTACTCCTGTATATGGTACTGGTACTCCCTGTATATGGCACTGGTACTCCCTGTATATGGTACTGGTACTCACTGTATATGGTACTGGTACTCCCTGTATATGTTACTCCCTGTATATGGTTCTGGTACTCCCTGTATATGGTACTGGTGCTCCCTGTATATGGTTCTGCTACTCCCTGTATAAGGTGCTGGTACTCCTGTATATGGTTCAGGTACTCCCTGTATATGGTACTGGTACTCCCTGTATATGGTACTCCCTGTATATGGTACTGGTACTCCTGTATATGGTTCTGGTACTCCTGTATATGGTACTGGTACTCCTGTATATGGTACTGGTACTCCTGTATATGGTACTCCCTGTATATGGTACTGGTACTCCTGTATATGGTACTCCCTGTATATGGTACTGGTACTCCTGTATATGGTACTGGTACTCCCTGTATATGGTACTCCTGTATATGGTACTGGTACTCCCTGTATATGGTACTGGTACTCCCTGTATATGGTACTCCCTGTATATGGTACTGGTACTCCCTGTATATGGTACTCCCTGTATATGGTACTCCCTGTATATGGTTCTGGTACTCCCTGTATATGGTACTGGTACTCCCTGTATATGGTACTGGTACTCCTGTATATGGTACTGGTACTCCCTGTATATGGTACTGGTACTCCCTGTATATGGTACTGGTACTCCCTGTATATGGTACTGGTACTCCCTGTATATGGTACTCCCTGTATATGGTACTGGTACTCCCTGTATATGGTATGGTACTCCCTGTATATGGTACTGGTACTCCCTGTATATGGTACTGGTACTCCCTGTATATGGTACTGGTACTCCCTGTATATGGTACTGGTACTCCTGTATATGGTACTGGTACTCCCTGTATATGGTACTCCCTGTATATGGTACTGGTACTCCCTGTATATGGTACTCCCTGTATATGGTACTCCCTGTATATGGTTCTGGTACTCCCTGTATATGGTACTGGTACTCACTGTATATGGTACTGGTACTCCCTGTATATGGTACTCCCTGTATATGGTACTGGTACTCCCTGTATATGGTACTCCCTGTATATGGTACTGGTACTCCCTGTATATGGTACTCCCTGTATATGGTACTGGTACTCCTGTATATGGTACTGGTACTCCCTGTATATGGTACTGGTACTCCTGTATATGGTACTGGTACTCCCTGTATATGGTACTGGTACTCCCTGTATATGGTACTGGTACTCCCTGTATATGGTACTCCCTGTATATGGTTCTGGTACTCCCTGTATATGGTACTGGTACTCCTGTATATGGTTCTGGTACTCCCTGTATATGGTACTGGTACTCCCTGTATATGGTACTGGTACTCCCTGTATATGGTACTGGTACTCCTGTATATGGTACTCCCTGTATATGGTACTGGTACTCCCTGTATATGGTACTCCCTGTATATGGTACTGGTACTCCTGTATATGGTACTGGTACTCCCTGTATATGGTACTCCCTGTATATGGTACTCCCTGTATATGGTACTGGTACTCCCTGTATATGGTACTGGTACTCCTGTATATGGTACTCCCTGTATATGGTACTGGTACTCCCTGTATATGGTACTGGTACTCCTGTATATGGTACTGGTACTCCCTGTATATGGTACTGGTACTCCCTGTATATGGTACTCCCTGTATATGGTACTGGTATATGGTACTCCCTGTATGGTACTGGTACTCCCTGTATATGGTACTGGTACTCCTGTATATGGTACTGGTACTCCCTGTATATGGTACTGGTACTCCTGTATATGGTACTCCCTGTATATGGTTCTGGTACTCCCTGTATATGGTATATGGTATATGGTACTCCTGTATATGGTACTGTATATGGTACTCCTGTATATGGTACTGGTACTCCTGTATATGGTACTCCCTGTATATGGTACTGGTACTCCCTGTATATGGTACTGGTACTCCTGTATATGGTACTCCCTGTATATGGTACTGGTACTCCTGTATATGGTACTGGTACTCCTGTATATGGTACTGGTACTCCCTGTATATGGTACTGGTACTCCCTGTATATGGTACTGGTACTCCTGTATATGGTACTGGTACTCCCTGTATATGGTACTCCCTGTATATGGTACTGGTACTCCCTGTATATGGTACTGGTACTCCCTGTATATGGTACTCCTGTATATGGTACTGGTACTCCTGTATATGGTACTGGTACTGGTACTGGTACTCCCTGTATATGGTACTGGTACTCCCTGTATATGGTACTGGTACTGGTCCCTGTATATGGTACTCCCTGTATATGGTACTGGTACTCCTGTATATGGTACTGGTACTCCCTGTATATGGTACTCCCTGTATATGGTACTGGTACTCCTGTATATGGTATGGTACTCCTGTATATGGTACTGGTACTCCCTGTATATGGTACTCCCTGTATATGGTACTCCCTGTATATGGTACTGGTACTCCCTGTATATGGTTCTGGTACTCCCTGTATATGGTACTGGTACTCCCTGTATATGGTACTGGTACTCCCTGTATATGGTACTCCCTGTATATGGTACTGGTACTCCCTGTATATGGTACTGGTACTCCCTGTATATGGTACTCCCTGTATATGGTACTGGTACTCCCTGTATATGGTACTGGTACTCCCTGTATATGGTACTCCTGTATATGGTACTGGTACTCCTGTATATGGTACTCCTGTATATGGTACTCCCTGTATATGGTACTGGTACTCCTGTATATGGTACTGGTACTCCTGTATATGGTACTGGTACTCCCTGTATATGGTACTGGTACTCCTGTATATGGTACTGGTACTCCCTGTATATGGTACTGGTACTGGTACTCCCTGTATATGGTACTGGTACTCCCTGTATATGGTACTGGTACTCCTGTATATGGTTCTGGTACTCCCTGTATATGGTACTGGTACTCCCTGTATATGGTACTGGTACTCCTGTATATGGTACTCCTGTATATGGTACTGGTACTCCTGTATATGGTACTCCTGGTACTCCCTGTATATGGTCTGGTACTCCCTGTATATGGTACTGGTACTCACTGTATATGGTACTGGTACTCCCTGTATATGGTACTCCCTGTATATGGTACTGGTACTCCTGTATATGGTACTGGTACTCCCTGTATATGGTACTACTCCTGTATATGGTACTGGTACTCCCTGTATATGGTACTCCCTGTATATGGTACTCCCTGTATGGTATGGTACTCCCTGTATATGGTACTCCCTGTATATGGTACTCCCTGTATATGGTTCTGGTACTCCTGTATATGGTACTGGTACTCCCTGTATATGGTACTGGTACTCCCTGTATATGGTACTGGTACTCCCTGTATATGGTACTCCCTGTATATGGTACTGGTACTCCTGTATATGGTACTGGTACTCCTGTATATGGTACTCCTGTATATGGTACTGGTACTCCTGTATATGGTACTGGTACTCCTGTATATGGTACTGGTACTCCCTGTATATGGTACTGGTACTCCTGTATATGGTACTGGTACTCCCTGTATATGGTACTCCCTGTATATGGTACTGGTACTCCCTGTATGGTATGGTACTCCCTGTATATGGTACTGGTACTCCCTGTATATGGTTCTGGTACTCCTGTATATGGTACTGGTACTCCTGTATATGGTACTGGTACTCCCTGTATATGGTACTCCCTGTATATGGTACTGGTACTCCTGTATATGGTACTGGTACTCCTGTATATGGTACTCCCTGTATATGGTACTGGTACTCCTGTATGGTATGGTACTCCTGTATATGGTACTCCCTGTATATGGTACTGGTACTCCCTGTATATGGTACTGGTACTCCTGTATATGGTACTCCCTGTATATGGTACTGGTACTCCCTGTATATGGTACTCCCTGTATATGGTACTGGTACTCCTGTATATGGTACTCCCTGTATATGGTACTGGTACTCCTGTATATGGTACTGGTACTCCTGTATATGGTACTGGTACTCCTGTATATGGTCTGGTACTCCTGTATATGGTACTGGTACTCCTGTATATGGTACTGGTACTCCTGTATATGGTACTCCCTGTATATGGTACTGGTACTCCCTGTATATGGTACTGGTACTCCTGTATATGGTACTCCTGTATATGGTACTGGTACTCCCTGTATATGGTACTGGTACTCCCTGTATATGGTACTGGTCCTGTATATGGTACTGGTACTCCCTGTATATGGCACTGGTACTCCCTGTATATGGTACTGGTACTCCCTGTATATGGTTCTGGTACTCCCTGTATATGGTACTGGTACTCCTGTATATGGTACTGGTACTCCCTGTATATGGTACTGGTACTCCCTGTATATGGTACTGGTACTCCCTGTATATGGTACTCCCTGTATATGGTACTGGTACTCCCTGTATATGGTACTGGTACTCCCTGTATATGGTACTCCCTGTATATGGTACTGGTACTCCCTGTATATGGTACTGGTACTCCCTGTATATGGTACTCCCTGTATATGGTACTGGTACTCCCTGTATATGGTACTCCCTGTATATGGTACTCCCTGTATATGGTTCTGGTACTCCCTGTATATGGTACTGGTACTCACTGTATATGGTACTGGTACTCCCTGTATATGGTACTCCCTGGTACTGGTTCTCCTGTATATGGTACTCCTGTATATGGTACTGGTACTCCCTGTATATGGTACTGGTACTCCTGTATATGGTACTCCTGTATATGGTACTGGTACTCCCTGTATATGGTACTGGTACTCCTGTATATGGTACTGGTACTCCCTGTATATGGTACTGGTACTCCTGTATGGTACTGGTACTCCCTGTATATGGTACTCCCTGTATATGGTACTGGTACTCCCTGTATATGGTACTGGTACTCCTGTATATGGTACTGGTACTCCTGTATATGGTTCTGGTACTCCTGTATATGGTACTGGTACTCCTGTATATGGTTCTGGTACTCCCTGTATATGGTACTGGTACTCCCTGTATATGGTACTACTCCTGTATATGGTACTGGTACTCCTGTATATGGTACTGGTACTCCTGTATATGGTACTGGTACTCCCTGTATATATGGTACTCCTGTATATGGTACTGGTACTCCTGTATATGGTACTGGTACTCCCTGTATATGGTACTCCCTGTATATGGTACTGGTACTCCCTGTATATGGTACTGGTACTCCCTGTATATGGTACTCCCTGTATATGGTACTGGTACTCCCTGTATATGGTACTGGTACTCCCTGTATATGGTACTGGTACTCCCTGTATATGGTACTCCCTGTATATGGTACTGGTACTCCCTGTATATGGTACTCCCTGTATATGGTACTGGTACTCCCTGTATATGGTACTGGTACTCCCTGTATATGGTACTCCTGTATATGGTACTGGTACTCCTGTATATGGTACTGGTACTCCCTGTATATGGTACTGGTACCCTGTGTATGGTATGGTACTCCTGTATGGTACTGGTACTGGTACTCCCTGTATATGGTACTGGTACTCCTGTATATGGTACTGGTACTCCTGTATATGGTACTGGTACTCCCTGTATATGGTACTGGTACTCCCTGTATATGGTACTGGTACTCCCTGTATATGGTACTGGTACCCTGTATATGGTACTGGTACTCCCTGTATATGGTACTGGTACTCCTGTATATGGGTACTGGTACTCCTGTATATGGTACTGGTACTCCTGTATATGGTACTGGTACTCCCTGTATATGGTACTGGTACTCCCTGTATATGGTACTGGTACTCCTGTATATGGTACTGGTACTCCTGTATATGGTACTGGTACTCCCTGTATATGGTACTCCCTGTATATGGTACTGGTACTCCTGTATATGGTACTCCTGTATCCTGGTACTGGTACTCCCTGTATATGGTACTGGTACTCCCTGTATATGGTACTGGTACTCCTGTATATGGTACTGGTACTCCCTGTATGGTACTGGTCCCTGTATATGGTACTCCTGTATATGGTACTGGTACTCCCTGTATGGTACTGGTACTCCTGTATATGGTACTCCCTGTATATGGTACTGGTACTCCTGTATATGGTACTGGTACTCCTGTATATGGTACTGGTACTCCTGTATATGGTACTCCCTGTATATGGTACTCCTGTATATGGTACTGGTACTCCTGTATATGGTACTGGTACTCCCTGTATATGGTACTGGTACTCCTGTATATGGTACTGGTACTCCTGTATATGGTACTGGTACTCCCTGTATATGGTTCTGGTACTCCCTGTATATGGTACTGGTACTCCTGTATATGGTACTGGTACTCCTGTATATGGTACTCCCTGTATATGGTACTGGTACTCCTGTATATGGTACTCCCTGTACTGGTACTCCCTGTATATGGTACTGGTACTCCTGTATATGGTACTGGTACTCCTGTATATGGTACTGGTACTCCCTGTATATGGTACTGGTACTCCCTGTATATGGTACTGGTACTCCTGTATATGGTACTGGTACTCCCTGTATATGGTACTGGTACTCCCTGTATATGGTACTGGTACTCCTGTATATGGTACTCCCTGTATATGGTACTGGTACTCCTGTATGGTACTGGTACTCCTGTATATGGTACTCCCTGTATATGGTACTGGTACTCCTGTATATGGTACTGGTACTCCCTGTATATGGTACTGGTACTCCCTGTATATGGTACTGGTACTCCTGTATATGGTACTGGTACTCCTGTATATGGTACTGGTACTCCTGTATATGGTACTGGTACTCCCTGTATATGGTACTGGTACTCCCTGTATATGGTACTGGTACTCCTGTATATGGTACTGGTACTCCCTGTATATGGTTCTGGTACTCCCTGTATATGGTACTGGTACTCCCTGTATATGGTACTGGTACTCCTGTATATGGTACTGGTCCCTGTATGGTACTGGTACTCCTGTATATGGTACTGGTACTCCCTGTATATGGTTCTGGTACTCCTGTATGGTTCTGGTACTCCTGTATATGGTACTGGTACTCCTGTATATGGTATGGTACTCCCTGTATATGGTACTCCCTGTATATGGTACTGGTACTCCCTGTATATGGTACTGGTACTCCCTGTATATGGTACTGGTACTCCTGTATATGGTACTGGTACTCCCTGTATATGGTACTGGTACTCCCTGTATATGGTACTGGTACTCCCTGTATATGGTACTGGTACTCCTGTATATGGTACTGGTACTCCTGTATATGGTACTGGTACTCCTGTATATGGTACTGGTACTCCCTGTATATGGTACTCCCTGTATATGGTACTGGTACTCCCTGTATATGGTACTGGTACTCCCTGTATATGGTACTGGTACTCCTGTATATGGTACTCCCTGTATATGGTACTGGTACTCCTGTATATGGTACTGGTACTATGGTACTGGTACTCCCTGTATATGGTACTGGTACTCCCTGTATATGGTACTGGTACTCCCTGTATATGGTACTCCTGTATATGGTACTGGTACTCCTGTATATGGTATGGTACTCCTGTATATGGTACTCCCTGGTACTACTCCCTGTATATGGTACTGGTACTCCCTGTATATGGTACTCCCTGTATATGGTACTGGTACTCCCTGTATATGGTACTGGTACTCCCTGTATATGGTACTCCTGTATATGGTACTGGTACTCCTGTATATGGTACTGGTACTCCCTGTATATGGTACTCCTGTATATGGTACTGGTACTCCTGTATATGGTACTGGTACTCCTGTATATGGTACTGGTACTCCTGTATATGGTACTGGTACTCCCTGTATATGGTACTGGTACTCCCTGTATATGGTACTGGTACTCCCTGTATATGGTACTGGTACTCCCTGTATATGGTACTCCCTGTATCCCTGTATATGGTACTCCTGTATATGGTACTGGTACTCCCTGTATATGGTACTCCCTGTATATGGTACTGGTACTCCTGTATATGGTACTCCTGGTACTCCTGTATATGGTTCTGGTACTCCTGTATATGGTACTGGTACTCCTGTATATGGTACTGGTACTCCCTGTATATGGTACTGGTACTCCCTGTATATGGTACTGGTACTCCTGTATATGGTACTCCCTGTATATGGTACTGGTCCCTGTATATGGTACTGGTACTCCTGTATATGGTACTCCCTGTATATGGTACTGGTACTCCTGTATATGGTACTGGTATATGGTACTCCCTGTATATGGTTCTGGTACTCCCTGTATATGGTACTGGTACTCCCTGTATATGGTACTGGTACTCCCTGTATATGGTACTGGTACTCCTGTATATGGTACTGGTACTCCCTGTATATGGTACTGGTACTCCTGTATATGGTACTGGTACTCCCTGTATATGGTACTGGTACTCCTGTATATGGTACTGGTACTCCCTGTATATGGTTCTGGTACTCCCTGTATATGGTACTGGTACTCCCTGTATATGGTACTGGTACTCCTGTATATGGTACTCCCTGTATATGGTACTGGTACTCCTGTATATGGTACTGGTACTCCTGTATATGGTACTGGTACTCCCTGTATATGGTACTGGTACTCCCTGTATATGGTACTGGTACTCCTGTATATGGTACTGGTACTCCCTGTATATGGTACTGGTACTCCTGTATATGGTACTGGTACTCCTGTATATGGTACTCCCTGTATATGGTACTGGTACTCCTGTATATGGTACTGGTACTCCCTGTATATGGTACTGGTACTCCCTGTATATGGTACTGGTACTCCCTGTATATGGTACTGGTACTCCTGTATATGGTACTGGTACTCCCTATATGGTACTGGTACTCCTGTATATGGTACTGGTACTCCTGTATATGGTACTGGTACTCCTGTATATGGTACTGGTACTCCCTGTATATGGTACTGGTCCCTGTATATGGTACTCCTGTATATGGTACTGGTACTCCCTGTATATGGTACTGGTATATGGTACTCCTGTATATGGTACTGGTACTCCTGTATATGGTACTGGTACTCCTGTATATGGTACTGGTACTCCTGTATGGTACTGGTACTCCCTGTATATGGTACTGGTACTCCTGTATATGGTACTGGTACTCCCTGTATATGGTACTGGTACTCCTGTATATGGTGGTACTCCCTGGTACTCCCTGTATATGGTACTGGTACTCCCTGTATATGGTACTGGTACTCCCTGTATATGGTACTGGTACTCCTGTATACTGGTATATGGTACTGGTACTCCCTGTATATGGTACTGGTACTCCTGTATATGGTACTGGTACTCCCTGTATATGGTACTGGTACTCCTGTATATGGTTCTGGTACTCCCTGTATATGGTACTGGTACTCCCTGTATGGTACTGGTACTCCCTGTATATATGGTACTCCTGTATATGGTACTGGTACTCCTGTATATGGTACTCCTGTATATGGTACTGGTACTCCCTGTATATGGTACTGGTACTCCCTGTATATGGTACTCCCTGTAAATGGTACTGGTACTCCCTGTATATGGTACTCCCTGTATATGGTACTCCCTGTATATGGTACTGGTACTCCCTGTATATGGTACTGGTACTCCCTGTATATGGTACTCCCTGTATATGGTACTCCCTGTATATGGTTCTGGTACTCCCTGTATATGGTACTGGTACTCCCTGTATATGGTACTGGTACTCCCTGTATATGGTACTGGTACTCCTGTATATGGTACTGGTACTCCTGTATATGGTACTGGTACTCCTGTATATGGTACTCCCTGTATATGGTACTGGTACTCCTGTATATGGTACTGGTACTCCCTGTATATGGTACTCCTGTATATGGTACTGGTACTCCCTGTATATGGTACTGGTACTCCCTGTATATGGTACTGGTACTCCCTGTATATGGTACTGGTACTCCCTGTATATGGTACTGGTACTCCCTGTATATGGTACTGGTACTCCCTGTATATGGTACTGGTACTCCCTGTATATGGTACTCCCTGTATATGGTACTGGTACTCCCTGTATATGGTACTGGTACTCCTGTATATGGTACTCCCTGTATATGGTACTGGTACTCCCTGTATATGGTACTGGTACTCCCTGTATATGGTATGGTACTCCCTGTATATGGTACTGGTACTCCTGTATATGGTACTGGTACTCCCTGTATATGGTATGGTACTCCCTGTATATGGTACTGGTACTCCCTGTATATGGTACTGGTACTCCCTGTATATGGTACTGGTACTCCCCTGTATATGGTACTGGTACTCCTGTATATGGTACTCCCTGTATATGGTACTGGTACTCCTGTATATGGTACTGGTACTCCCTGTATATGGTACTGGTACTCCTGTATATGGTACTCCCTGTATATGGTACTGGTACTCCTGTATATGGTACTGGTACTCCCTGTATATGGTACTGGTACTCCCTGTATATGGTACTGGTACTCCCTGTATATGGTACTCCCTGTATATGGTACTCCTGTATATGGTACTACCCTGTATATGGTACTCCTGTATATGGTACTCCTGTATATGGTACTGGTACTCCTGTATATGGTACTGGTACTCCCTGTATATGGTACTGGTACTCCTGTATATGGTACTGGTACTCCTGTATATGGTACTGGTACTCCCTGTATATGGTACTGGTACTCCTGTATATGGTCTGGTACTCCTGTATATGGTACTGGTACTCCCTGTATATGGTACTGGTACTCCCTGTATATGGGTATATGGTACTGGTACTCCTGTATATGGTACTGGTACTCCCTGTATATGGTACTGGTACTCCCTGTATATGGTACTGGTACTCCCTGGTACTCCCTGTATATGGTACTGGTACTCCTGTATATGGTACTCCCTGTATATGGTACTGGTACTCCTGTATATGGTACTGGTACTCCCTGTATATGGTACTCCCTGTATATGGTACTGGTACTCCCTGTATATGGTACTGGTACTATATGGTACTCCTGTATATGGTACTGGTACTCCTGTATATGGTACTCCCTGTATATGGTACTCCCTGTATATGGTTCTGGTACTCCCTGTATATGGTACTGGTACTCCTGTATATGGTACTGGTACTCCCTGTATATGGTACTCCCTGTATATGGTACTCCCTGTATATGGTACTGGTACTCCTGTATATGGTACTGGTACTCCCTGTATATGGTACCCTGTATATGGTACTGGTACTCCTGTATATGGTACTCCCTATGGTACTCCCTGTATATGGTTCTGGTACTCCCTGTATATGGTACTGGTACTCCCTGTATATGGTACTGGTACTCCTGTATATGGTACTGGTACTCCCTGTATATGGTACTGGTACTCCTGTATATGGTACTGGTACTCCTGTATATGGTACTGGTACTCCTGTATATGGTACTGGTACTCCCTGTATATGGTACTGGTACTCCCTGTATATGGTGCTGGTACTCCCTGTATATGGTACTGGTACTCCCTGTATATGGTACTCCCTGTATATGGTACTGGTACCCTGTATATGGTACTGGTACTCCCTGTATATGGTACTGGTACTCCCTGTATATGGTACTCCCTGTATATGGTACTCCCTGTATATGGTTCTGGTACTCCCTGTATATGGTACTGGTACTCACTGTATATGGTACTGGTACTCCCTGTATATGGTACTCCCTGTATATGGTACTGGTTCTCCCTGTATATGGTACTCCCTGTATATGGTACTGGTACTCACTGTATATGGTACTGGTACTCCCTGTATATGGTACTCCCTGTATATGGTACTGGTACTCCCTGTATATGGTACTCTCCTGTATATGGTACTGGTACTCCCTGTATATGGTACTCCCTGTATATGGTACTGGTACTCCTGTATATGGTTCTGGTACTCCCTGTATATGGTACTGGTACTCCTGTATATGGTACTGGTACTCCTGTATATGGTACTGGTACTCCTGTATATGGTACTGGTACTCCCTGTATATGGTACTGGTACTCCCTGTATATGGTACTCCCTGTATATGGTACTGGTACTCCTGTATATGGTACTCCCTGTATATGGTACTCCTGTATATGGTACTGGTACTCCTGTATATGGTACTGGTACTCACTGTATATGGTACTGGTACTCCTGTATATGGTACTCCCTGTATATGGTACTGGTACTCACTGTATATGGTACTGGTACTCCCTGTATATGGTACTCCCTGTATATGGTACTGGTACTCCCTGTATATGGTACTGGTACTCCCTGTATATGGTACTCCCTGTATATGGTACTGGTACTCCCTGTATATGGTACTCCCTGTATATGGTACTCCCTGTATATGGTTCTGGTACTCCTGTATATGGTACTGGTACTCCCTGTATATGGTTCTGGTACTCCCTGTATATGGTACTGGTACTCCCTGTATATGGTACTGGTACTCCCTGTATATGGTTCTGGTACTCCCTGTATATGGTACTGGTACTCCCTGTATATGGTACTGGTACTCCCTGTATATGGTTCTGGTACTCCCTGTATATGGTGCTGGTACTCCCTGTATATGGTTCTGGTACTCCCTGTATATGGTACTGGTACTCCCTGTATATGGTACTGGTACTCCCTGTATATGGTACTGGTACTCCCTGTATATGGTTCTGGTACTCCCTGTATATGGTTCTGGTACTCCCTGTATATGGTACTGGTACTCCTGTATATGGTACTGGTACTCCCTGTATATGGTTCTGGTACTCCCTGTATATGGTACTGGTACTCCTGTATGTGGTATGGTACTCCTGTATATGGTACTCCCTGTATATGGTACTGGTACTCCCTGTATATGGTACTCCCTGTATATGGTACTGGTCACTCCTGTATATGGTACTGGTACTCCCTGTATATGGTTCTGGTACTCCCTGTATATGGTACTCCCTGTATATGGTACTGGTACTCCCTGTATATGGTACTGGTACTCCCTGTATATGGTTCTGGTACTCCCTGTATATGGTACTGGTACTCCCTGTATTTGGTTCTGGTACTCCCTGTATATAGGTCTGGTACCCCCTGTATATGGTACTGGTACTCCCTGTATATGGTTCTGTACTCCCTGTATAAGGTACTGGTACTCCCTGTATATGGTACTGGTACTCCCTGTATATGGTACTCCCTGTATATGGTTCTGGTACTCCCTGTATATGGTACTGGTACTCACTGTATATGGTACTGGTACTCCCTGTATATGGTACTCCCTGTATATGGTACTGGTTCTCCCTGTATATGGTACTCCCTGTATATGGTACTGGTACTCACTGTATATGGTACTGGTACTCCCTGTATATGGTACTCCCTGTATATGGTACTGGTACTCCCTGTATATGGTACTGGTACTCCCTGTATATGGTACTCGCTGTATATGGTACTGGTACTCCCTGTATATGGTACTCCCTGTATATGGTACTCCCTGTATATGGTTCTGGTACTCCCTGTATATGGTACTGGTACTCACTGTATATGGTACTGGTACTCCCTGTATATGGTACTCCTGTATATGGTACTGGTTCTCCTGTATATGGTACTCCCTGTATATGGTACTGGTACTCCTGTATATGGTACTGGTACTCCCTGTATATGGTACTGGTACTCCCTGTATATGGTACTGGTACTCCCTGTATATGGTACTGGTACTCCCTGTATATGGTACTGGTACTCCTGTATATGGTACTGGTACTCCTGTATATGGTTACTGGTACTCCTGTATATGGTACTGGTACTCCTGTATATGCTGGTACTCCTGTATATGGTACTGGTACTCCTGTATATGGTACTGGTACTCCTGTATATGGTACTGGTACTCCTGTATATGGTACTGGTACTCCCTGTATATGGTACTGGTACTCTCCTGTATATGGTACTGGTACTCCTGTATATGGTACTGGTACTCCTGTATATGGTACTGGTACTCCTGTATATGGTACTCCCTGTATATGGTACTGGTACTCCCTGTATATGGTACTGGTACTCCCTGTATATGGTACTGGTACTCCTGTATATGGTACTGGTACTCCCTGTATATGGTACTCCTGTATATGGTACTGGTACTCCTGTATATGGGTACTCCTGTATATGGTACTCCCTGTATATGGTTCTGGTACTCCTGTATATGGTACTGGTACTCCTGTATATGGTACTGGTACTCCTGTATATGGTACTCCCTGTATATGGTACTGGTACTCCTGTATATGGTACTGGTACTCCTGTATATGGTACTCCCTGTATATGGTACTGGTACTCCTGTATATGGTACTGGTACTCCTGTATATGGTACTCCTGTATATGGTACTGGTACTCCTGTATATGGTACTGGTACTCCTGTATATGGTACTGGTACTCCCTATATATGGTACTCCCTGTATATGGTACTGTATATGGTACTCCCTGTATATGGTACTGGTACTCCTGTATATGGTACTCCCTGTATATGGTACTGGTACTCCTGTATATGGTACTGGTACTCCTGTATATGGTACTCCTGTATATGGTACTGGTACTCCCTGTATATGGTACTCCCTGTATATGGTACTGGTCCTGTATATGGTACTGGTACTCCTGTATATGGTACTCCCTGTATATGGTACTGGTACTCCCTGTATATGGTACTCCCTGTATATGGTACTCCTGTATATGGTTCTGGTACTCCTGTATATGGTACTGGTACTCCTGTATATGGTACTGGTACTCCTGTATATGGTACTGGTACTCCTGTATATGGTACTCCTGTATATGGTACTGGTACTCCTGTATATGGTACTCCTGTATATGGTACTGGTACTCCTGTATATGGTACTGGTACTCCTGTATATGGTACTCCCTGTATATGGTACTGGTACTCCTGTATATGGTACTCCCTGTATATGGTACTCCTGTATATGGTTCTGGTACTCCTGTATATGGTACTGGTACTCACTGTATATGGTACTGGTACTCCTGTATATGGTACTCCCTGTATATGGTACTGGTTCTCCTGTATATGGTACTCCCTGTATATGGTACTGGTACTCCTGTATATGGTACTGGTACTCCTGTATATGGTACTCCCTGTATATGGTACTGGTACTCCCTGTATATGGTACTGGTACTCCCTGTATATGGTTCTGGTTCTCCCTGTATATGGTACTGGTACTCCCTGTATTTGGTTCTGGTACTCCCTGTATATAGGTCTGGTACCCCCTGTATATGGTACTGGTACTCCCTGTATATGGTTCTGGTACTCCCTGTATATGGTACTGGTACTCCCTGTATATGGTTCTGGTACTCCCTGTATATGGTTCTGGTACTCCCTGTATATGGTACTGGTACTCCCTGTATATGGTACTGGTACTCCCTGTATATGGTTCTGGTACTCCCTGTATATGGTTCTGGTACTCCCTGTATAAGGTGCTGGTACTCCTGTATATGGTTGGTACTCCTGTATATGGTACTGGTACTCCTGTATATGGTACTCCCTGTATATGGTACTGGTACTCCTGTATATGGTACTGGTACTCCCTGTATATGGTACTGGTACTCCCTGTATATGGCACTGGTACTCCCTGTATATGGTACTGGTACTCACTGTATATGGTACTGGTACTCCCTGTATATGTTACTCCCTGTATATGGTTCTGGTACTCCTGTATATGGTACTGGTACTCCCTGTATATGGTACTGGTACTCACTGTATATGGTACTGGTACTCCCTGTATATGGTACTCCCTGTATATGGTACTGGTACTTCCTGTATATGGTACTGGTACTCCCTGTATATGGTACTCCCTGTATATGGTTCTGGTACTCCCTGTATATGGTACTGGTACTCACTGTATATGGTACTGGTACTCCCTGTATATGGTACTCCCTGTATATGGCACTGGTACTCACTGTATATGGTACTGGTACTCCCTGTATATGGTACTCCCTGTATATGGTACTGGTACTCCCTGTATATGGTACTGGTACTCCCTGTATATGGTACTGGTACTCCCTGTATATGGTACTGGTACTCCCTGTATATGGTACTGGTACTCCCTGTATATGGTACTCCCTGTATATGGTACTCCCTGTATATGGTACTGGTACTCCCTGTTTATGGTACTGGTTCTCCCTGTATATGGTACTCCCTGTATATGGTACTGGTACTCACTGTATATGGTACTGGTACTCCCTGTATATGGTACTCCCTGTATATGGTACTGGTACTCCCTGTATATGGTACTCCCTGTGTATGGTACTGGTACTCCCTGTATATGGTACTGGTACTCCCTGTATATGGTACTCCCTGTAAATGGTACTGGTACTCCTGTATATGGTACTCCCTGTATATGGTACTCCCTGTATATGGTTCTGGTACTCCTGTATATGGTACTGGTACTCCTGTATATGGTACTGGTACTCCTGTATATGGTACTGGTCTCCTGTATATGGTACTCCTGTATATGGTACTGGTACTCCCTGTATATGGTACTCCCTGTATATGGTACTGGTACTCCCTGTATATGGTACTGGTACTCCCTGTATATGGTACTGGTACTCCCTGTATATGGTATGGTACTCCCTGTATATGGTTCTGGTACTCCCTGTATATGGTTCTGGTACTCCCTGTATAAGGTGCTGGTACTCCTGTATATGGTTCAGGTACTCCCTGTATATGGTACTGGTACTCCCTGTATATGGTACTCCCTGTATATGGTACTGGTACTCCCTGTATATGGTACTGGTACTCCCTGTATATGGCACTGGTACTCCCTGTATATGGTACTGGTACTCACTGTATATGGTACTGGTACTCCCTGTATATGTTACTCCCTGTATATGGTTCTGGTACTCCCTGTATATGGTACTGGTGCTCCCTGTATATGGTACTGGTACTCCCTGTATATGGTGCTGGTACTCCTGTATATGGTACTGGTACTCCCTGTATATGGTACTCCTGTATATGGTACTGGTACTCCCTGTATATGGTACTGGTACTCCTGTATATGGTACTGGTACTCCCTGTATATGGTACTGGTACTCCTGGTACTCCTGTATATGGTACTGGTACTCCCTGTATATGGTACTGGTACTCCTGTATATGGTACTGGTACTCCCTGTATATGGTACTCCTGTATATGGTACTGGTACTCCTGTATATGGTACTCCTGTATATGGTACTGGTACTCCTGTATATGGTACTGGTACTCCCTGTATATGGTACTCCCTGTATATGGTACTGGTACTCCTGTATATGGTACTCCCTGTATATGGTACTGGTACTCCTGTATATGGTACTGGTACTCCCTGTATATGGTACTGGTACTCCTGTATATGGTACTGGTACTCCCTGTATATGGTACTCCTGTATATGGTACTGGTACTCCTGTATATGGTACTGGTACTCCCTGTATATGGTACTCCCTGTATATGGTACTGGTACTCCTGTATATGGTACTGGTACTCCTGTATATGGTACTGGTACTCCTGTATATGGTACTCCTGTATATGGTACTGGTACTCCTGTATATGGTACTGGTACTCCCTGTATATGGTACTCCTGGTACTCCTGTATATGGTACTGGTACCCTGTATATGGTACTGGTACTCCTGTATATGGTACTGGTACTCCTGTATATGGTACTCCTGTATATGGTACTGGTACTCCTGTATATGGTACTGGTACTCCCTGTATATGGTACTCCCTGTATATGGTACTGGTACTCCTGTATATGGTACTCCCTGTATGGTACTGGTACTCCTGTATATGGTACTGGTACTCCTGTATATGGTACTCCTGTATATGGTACTGGTACTCCTGTATATGGTACTGGTACTCCTGTATATGGTACTGGTACTCCCTGTATATGGTACTGGTACTCCTGTATATGGTACTGGTACTCCTGTATATGGTACTGGTACTCCCTGTATATGGTACTCCTGTATATGGTACTGGTACTCCTGTATATGGTACTGGTACTCCTGTATATGGTACTGGTACTCCTGTATATGGTACTGGTACTCCTGTATATGGTACTGGTACTCCTGTATATGGTACTGGTACTCCTGTATATGGTACTGGTACTCCCTGTATATGGTACTCCTGTATATGGTACTGGTACTCCTGTATATGGTACTGGTACTCCTGTATATGGTACTGGTACTCCTGTATATGGTACTGGTACTCCTGTATATGGTACTGGTACTCCTGTATATGGTACTGGTACTCCCTGTATATGGTACTGGTACTCCTGTATATGGTACTGGTACTCCTGTATATGGTACTGGTACTCCTGTATATGGTACTGGTACTCCTGTATATGGTACTGGTACTCCTGTATATGGTACTGGTACTCCTGTATATGGTACTCCCTGTATATGGTACTGGTACTCCTGTATATGGTACTGGTACTCCTGTATATGGTACTCCTGTATATGGTACTGGTACTCCTGTATATGGTACTGGTACTCCTGTATATGGTACTGGTACTCCTGTATATGGTACTCCTGTATATGGTACTGGTACTCCTGTATATGGTACTGGTACTCCCTGTATATGGTACTCCTGTATATGGTACTGGTACTCCTGTATATGGTACTGGTCCTGTATATGGTACTCCTGTATATGGTACTGGTACTCCTGTATATGGTACTCCCTGTATATGGTACTGGTACTCCCTGTATATGGTACTGGTACTCCTGTATATGGTACTGGTACTCCTGTATATGGTACTGGTACTCCTGTATATGGTACTCCCTGTATATGGTACTGGTACTCCTGTATATGGTATGGTACTCCTGTATATGGTACTCCTGTATATGGTACTGGTACTCCTGTATATGGTACTGGTACTCCTGTATATGGTACTGGTACTCCTGTATATGGTACTGGTACTCCTGTATATGGTACTGGTACTCCTGTATATGGTACTCCCTGTATATGGTACTGGTACTCCTGTATATGGTACTGGTACTCCTGTATATGGTACTCCCTGTATATGGTACTGGTACTCCCTGTATATGGTACTGGTACTCCTGTATATGGTACTGGTACTCCTGTATATGGTTCTCCCTGGTACTCCCTGTATATGGTACTGGTACTCCTGTATATGGTACTGGTACTCCTGTATATGGTACTCCTGTATATGGTACTGGTACTCCTGTATATGGTACTGGTACTCCTGTATATGGTACTCCTGTATATGGTACTGGTACTCCTGTATATGGTACTCCTGTATATGGTTCTGGTACTCCTGTATATGGTACTGGTACTCCCTGTATATGGTACTGGTACTCCTGTATATGGTACTGGTACTCCTGTATATGGTACTCCCTGTATATGGTACTGGTACTCCTGTATATGGTACTGGTACTCCTGTATATGGTACTCCCTGGTACTGGTACTCCCTGTATATGGTACTGGTACTCCCTGTATATGGTACTGGTACTCCTGTATATGGTACTCCTGTATATGGTACTGGTACTCCTGTATATGGTACTGGTACTCCTGTATATGGTACTCCCTGTATATGGTACTGGTACTCCTGTATATGGTACTGGTACTCCTGTATATGGTACTCCTGTATATGGTACTGGTACTCCTGTATATGGTACTGGTACTCCTGTATATGGTACTGGTACTCCTGTATATGGTACTGGTACTCCTGTATATGGTACTGGTACTCCTGTATATGGTACTGGTACTCCTGTATATGGTACTCCCTGTATATGGTACTGGTACTCCTGTATGGTACTCCTGTATATGGTACTGGTACTCCCTGTATATGGTACTGGTACTCCCTGTATATGGTACTGGTATGGTACTGGTACTCCCTGTATATGGTACTGGTACTCCCTGTATATGGTACTGGTACTCCTGTATATGGTACTGGTACTCCTGTATATGGTACTGGTACTCCTGTATATGGTACTGGTACTCCTGTATATGGTACTGGTACTCCTGTATATGGTACTCCTGTATATGGTACTGGTACTCCTGTATATGGTACTGGTACTCCTGTATATGGTACTGGTACTCCCTGTATATGGTACTGGTACTCCTGTATATGGTACTGGTACTCCTGGTATATGGTACTCCTGTATATGGTACTGGTACTCCCTGTATATGGTACTGGTACTCCCTGTATATGGTACTGGTACTCCTGTATATGGTACTGGTACTCCTGTATATGGTACTCTGGTACTCCTGTATATGGTACTGGTACTCCCTGTATATGGTACTGGTACTCCCTGTATATGGTTCTGGTACTCCCTGTATATGGTACTGGTACTCCCTGTATATGGTACTGGTACTCCTGTATATGGTACTGGTACCCTGTATATGGTACTGGTACTCCCTGTATATGGTACTGGTACTCCTGTATATGGTACTCCCTGTATATGGTACTGGTACTCCTGTATATGGTACTCCTGTATATGGTACTCCTGTATATGGTTCTGGTACTCCCTGTATATGGTACTGGTACTCCTGTATATGGTACTGGTACTCCTGTATATGGTACTCCTGTATATGGTACTGGTACTCCTGTATATGGTACTCCTGTATATGGTACTGGTACTCCTGTATATGGTACTGGTACTCCTGTATATGGTACTGGTACTCCCTGTATATGGTACTGGTACTCCTGTATATGGGTACTGGTACTCCTGTATATGGTACTGGTACTCCTGTATATGGTACTGGTATATGGTACTCCCTGTATATGGTACTGGTACTCCCTGTATATGGTACTGGTACTCACTGTATATGGTACTGGTACTCCTGTATATGGTACTCCTGTATATGGTACTGGTACTCCCTGTATATGGTACTGGTACTCCTGTATATGGTACTGGTACTCCTGTATATGGTACTGGTACTCCCTGTATATGGTACTGGTACTCCTGTATATGGTTCTGGTACTCCTGTATATGGTACTGGTACTCCTGTATATGGTACTGGTACTCCCTGTATATGGTACTGGTACTCCCTGTATATGGTACTGGTACTCCCTGTATATGGTGCTGGTACTCCTGTATATGGTACTGGTACTCCCTGTATATGGTACTGGTACTCCTGTATATGGTACTCCCTGTATATGGTACTGGTACTCCTGTATATGGTACTGGTACTCCTGTATATGGTACTGGTACTCCTGTATATGGTACTGGTACTCCTGTATATGGTACTGGTACTCCTGTATATGGTACTGGTACTCCTGTATATGGTACTGGTACTCCTGTATATGGTACTGGTACTCCTGTATATGGTACTCCTGTATATGGTACTGGTACTCCTGTATATGGTACTGGTACTCCTGTATATGGTTCTGGTACTCCTGTATATGGTACTGGTACTCCTGTATATGGTACTGGTACTCCTGTATATGGTACTCCCTGTATATGGTACTGGTACTCCTGTATATGGTACTGGTACTCCCTGTATATGGTACTCCCTGTATATGGTACTGGTACTCCCTGTATATGGTACTGGTACTCCTGTATATGGTACTCCTGTATATGGTACTGGTACTCCTGTATATGGTACTCCTGGTACTCCTGTATATGGTTCTGGTACTCCCTGTATATGGTACTGGTACTCCTGTATATGGTACTGGTACTCCTGTATATGGTACTGGTACTCCTGTATATGGTACTGGTACTCCTGTATATGGTACTGGTACTCCTGTATATGGTACTGGTACTCCCTGTATATGGTACTGGTACTCCTGTATATGGTTCTGGTACTCCCTATGGTGCTGGTATATGGTACTGGTACTCCTGTATATGGTACTGGTACTCCTGTATATGGTACTGGTACTCCCTGTATATGGTACTGGTACTCCTGTATATGGTTCTGGTACTACCTGTATATGGTACTGGTACTCCTGTATATGGTACTGGTACTCCTGTATATGGTACTGGTACTCCTGTATATGGTTCTGGTACTCCCTGTATATGGTACTGGTACTCCTGTATATGGTACTGGTACTGTATATGGTACTCCTGTATATGGTACTGGTACTCCCTGTATATGGTACTGGTACTCCCTGTATATGGTACTCCTGTATATGGTACTGGTACTCCCTGTATATGGTACTGGTACTCCTGTATATGGTTCTGGTACTCCTGTATATGGTACTGGTACTCCCTGTATATGGTACTGGTACTCCCTGTATATGGTCTGGTACCCTGTATATGGTACTGGTACTCCTGTATATGGTTCTGGTACTCCCTGTATATGGTGCTGGTACTCCTGTATATGGTACTGGTACTCCCTGTATATGGTACTCCCTGTATATGGTACTGGTACTCCCTGTATATGGTACTGGTACTCCTGTATATGGTACTCCCTGTATATGGTACTGGTACTCCTGTATGGTACTCCCTGTATATGGTACTCCTGTATATGGTACTCCTGTATATGGTTCTGGTACTCCTGTATATGGTACTGGTACTCACTGTATATGGTACTGGTACTCCCTGTATATGGTACTCCTGTATATGGTACTGGTACTCCTGTATATGGTACTCCCTGTATATGGTACTGGTACTCCTGTATATGGTACTGGTACTCCCTGTATATGGTACTCCCTGTATATGGTACTGGTACTCCTGTATATGGTACTGGTACTATATGGTACTCCCTGTATATGGTACTGGTACTCCCTGTATATGGTACTCCCTGTATATGGTACTCCCTGTATATGGTTCTGGTACTCCCTGTATATGGTACTGGTACTCCTGTATATGGTACTGGTACTCCCTGTATATGGTACTCCCTGTATATGGTACTGGTCTCCTGTATATGGTACTCCCTGTATATGGTACTGGTACTCCTGTATATGGTACTGGTACTCCCTGTATATGGTACTGGTACTCCCTGTATATGGTACTGGTACTCCTGTATATGGTTCTGGTACTCCCTGTATATGGTACTGGTACTCCCTGTATATGGTACTGGTACTCCTGTATATGGTACTGGTACTCCTGTATATGGTTCTGGTACTCCCTGTATATGGTGCTGGTACTCCTGTATATGGTACTGGTACTCCTGTATATGGTACTGGTACTCCCTGTATATGGTACTCCCTGTATATGGTACTGGTACTCCTGTATATGGTACTGGTACTCCTGTATATGGTACTGGTACTCCTGTATATGGTACTGGTACTCCTGTATATGGTACTGGTATGGTACTCCCTGTATATGGTACTCCTGGTACTCCTGTATATGGTACTGGTACTCCTGTATATGGTACTGGTACTCCTGTATATGGTACTGGTACTCCTGTATATGGTACTGGTACTCCTGTATATGGTACTGGTACTGGTACTCCTGTATATGGTACTGGTACTCTCCTGTATATGGTACTCCCTGTATATGGTACTGGTACTCCTCCTGTATATGGTACTCCTGTATATGGTACTCCCTGTATATGGTTCTGGTACTCCTGTATATGGTACTGGTACTCCTGTATATGGTACTGGTACTCCTGTATATGGTACTCCTGTATATGGTACTGGTACTCCTGTATATGGTACTGGTACTCCTGTATATGGTACTCCCTGTATATGGTACTGGTACTCCCTGTATATGGTACTGGTACTCCCTGTATATGGTACTCCCTGTATATGGTACTGGTACTCCCTGTATATGGTACTCCTGTATATGGTACTGGTACCCTGTATATGGTACTGGTACTCCTGTATATGGTACTGGTACTCCCTGTATATGGTTCTGGTACTCCTGTATATGGTACTGGTACTCCTGTATATGGTACTGGTACTCCTGTATATGGTACTGGTACTCCTGTATATGGTACTGGTACTCCTGTATATGGTACTGGTACTCCCTGTATATGGTACTGGTACTCCTGTATATGGTACTGGTACTCCCTGTATATGGTTCTGGTACTCCTGTATATGGTACTGGTACTCCTGTATATGGTACTGGTACTCCTGTATATGGTACTGGTACTCCCTGTATATGGTACTGGTACTCCTGTATATGGTACTGGTACTCCTGTATATGGTACTGGTACTCCTGTATATGGTTCTGGTACTCCTGTATATGGTACTGGTACTCCTGTATATGGTACTGGTACTCCTGTATATGGTACTGGTACTCCTGTATATGGTACTCCCTGTATATGGTACTGGTACTCCTGTATATGGTACTCCTGTATATGGTACTGGTACTCCTGTATATGGTACTGGTACTCCTGTATATGGTACTGGTACTCCCTGTATATGGTACTCCTGTATATGGTACTGGTACTCCCTGTATATGGTACTGGTACTCCCTGTATATGGTTCTGGTACTCCTGTATATGGTACTGGTACTCCTGTATTTGGTTCTGGTACTCCTGTATATGGTCTGGTACCCCTGTATATGGTACTGGTACTCCTGTATATGGTTCTGGTACTCCTGTATATGGTACTGGTACTCCTGTATATGGTACTGGTACTCCTGTATATGGTACTCCCTGTATATGGTACTGGTACTCCCTGTATATGGTACTGGTACTCCTGTATATGGTACTCCCTGTATATGGTACTGGTACTCCTGTATATGGTACTCCCTGTATATGGTACTCCTGTATATGGTTCTGGTACTCCTGTATATGGTACTGGTACTCCTGTATATGGTACTGGTACTCCTGTATATGGTACTCCTGTATATGGTACTGGTTCTCCTGTATATACTGGTACTCCTGTATATGGTACTGGTACTCACTGTATATGGTACTGGTACTCCTGTATATGGTACTCCCTGTATATGGTACTGGTACTCCTGTATATGGTACTGGTACTATATGGTACTCCCTGTATATGGTACTGGTACTCCTGTATATGGTACTCCCGTATATGGTACTCCCTGTATATGGTTCTGGTACTCCTGTATATGGTACTGGTACTCCTGTATATGGTACTGGTACTCCTACTGGTACTCCTGTATATGGTACTGGTACTCCTGTATATGGTACTGGTACTCCTGTATATGGTACTGGTACTCCTGTATATGGTACTGGTACTCCTGTATATGGTACTGGTACTCCCTGTATATGGTACTCCTGTATATGGTACTGGTACTCCTGTATATGGTACTGGTACTCCTGTATATGGTACTGGTACTCCTGTATATGGTACTGGTACTCCTGTATATGGTACTGGTACTCCTGTATATGGTACTGGTACTCCCTGTATATGGTACTGGTACTCCTGTATATGGTACTGGTACTCCTGTATATGGTACTGGTACTCCTGTATATGGTACTACTCCTGTATATGGTACTGGTACTCCTGTATATGGTACTGGTACTCCCTGTATATGGTACTCCTGTATATGGTACTGGTACTCCTGTATGGTACTGGTACTCCTGTATATGGTACTGGTACTCCTGTATATGGTACTGGTACTCCTGTATATGGTACTGGTACTCCTGTATATGGTACTCCTGTATATGGTACTGGTACTCCTGTATATGGTACTGGTACTCCTGTATATGGTACTCCTGTATATGGTACTGGTACTCCTGTATATGGTACTGGTACTCCTGTATATGGTACTGGTACTCCTGTATATGGTACTGGTACTCCTGGTACTCCTGTATATGGTACTGGTACTGGTACTCCTGTATATGGTACTGGTACTCCTGTATATGGTACTGGTACTCCTCCTGTATATGGTACTGGTACTCCTGTATATGGTACTGGTACTCCTGTATATGGTACTCCTGTATATGGTACTGGTACTCCCTGTATATGGTACTGGTACTCCCTGTATATGGTACTCCCTGTATATGGTACTGGTACTCCTGTATATGGTACTGGTACTCCTGTATATGGTACTCCTGTATATGGTACTGGTACTCCTGTATATGGTACTGGTACTCCTGTATATGGTACTCCTGTATATGGTACTGGTACTCCTGTATATGGTACTCTCCTGTATATGGTACTGGTACTCCTGTATATGGTACTGGTACTCCTGTATATGGTACTGGTACTCCTGTATATGGTACTGGTACTCCTGTATATGGTACTGGTACTCCTGTATATGGTACTGGTACTCCTGTATATGGTACTGGTACTCCTGTATATGGTACTGGTACTCCTGTATATGGTACTGGTACTCCTGTATATGGTACTGGTACTCCTGTATATGGTACTGGTACTCCTGTATGGTACTGGTACTCCTGTGGTACTGGTACTCCCTATATGGTACTGGTACTCCTGTATATGGTACTGGTACTCCTGTATGGTACTGGTACTCCCTGTATATGGTACTGGTACTCCTGTATATGGTACTGGTACTCCTGTATATGGTACTCCCTGTATATGGTACTGGTACTCCCTGTATACTGGTACTCCTGTATATGGTACTGGTACTCCTGTATATGGTACTGGTACTCCTGTATATGGTACTGGTACTCCTGTATATGGTACTGGTACTCCTGTATATGGTACTCCTGTATATGGTACTGGTACTCCTGTATATGGTACTGGTACTCCTGTATGGTACTCCTGTATATGGTACTGGTACTCCTGTATATGGTACTGGTACTCCTGTATATGGTACTGGTACTCCTGTATATGGTACTGGTACTCCTGTATATGGTACTCCTGGTATGGTACTGGTACTCCCTGTATACTGGTACTCCCTGTATATGGTACTCCTGTATATGGTACTGGTACTCCCTGTATATGGTACTGGTACTCCTGTATATGGTACTGGTACTCCTGTATATGGTACTGGTACTCCTGTATATGGTACTGGTACTCCCTGTATATGGTACTCCTGTATATGGTACTGGTACTCCCTGTATATGGTACTGGTACTCCCTGTATATGGTACTACTCCTGTATATGGTACTGGTACTCCTGTATATGGTACTGGTACTCCTGTATATGGTACTGGTACTCCCTGTATATGGTACTGGTACTCCTGTATATGGTACTGGTACTCCTGTATACTGGTACTGGTACTCCTGTATATGGTACTGGTACTGTATATGGTACTCCTGTATATGGTACTGGTACTCCTGTATATGGTACTGGTACTCCTGTATATGGTACTCCTGTATATGGTACTGGTACTCCCTGTATATGGTACTGGTACTCCTGTATATGGTACTGGTACTCCTGTATATGGTACTGGTACTCCCTGTATATGGTACTGGTACTCCTGTATATGGTACTGGTACTCCTGTATATGGTACTGGTACTCCTGTATATGGTACTGGTACTCCTGTATATGGTACTCCTGTATATGGTACTGGTACTCCTGTATATGGTACTGGTACTCCTGTATGGTACTGGTACTCCCTGTATATGGTACTGGTACTCCCTGTATATGGTACTCCTGTATATGGTACTGGTACTCCTGTATATGGTACTGGTACTCCTGTATATGGTACTGGTACTCCTGTATATGGTACTGGTACTCCTGTATATGGTACTCCCTGTATATGGTACTGGTACTCCTGTATATGGTACTGGTACTCCTGTATATGGTACTCCTGTATATGGTACTGGTACTCCTGTATATGGTACTGGTACTCCCTGTATATGGTACTGGTGTATATGGTACTGGTACTCCTGTATATGGTACTGGTACTCCTGTATATGGTACTGGTACTCCTGTATATGGTACTGGTACTCCTGTATGGTACTGGTACTCCCTGTATATGGTACTGGTACTCCTGTATATGGTACTGGTACTCCTGTATATGGTACTGGTACTCCTGTATATGGTACTGGTACTCCTGTATATGGTACTGGTACTCCTGTATATGGTACTGGTACTCCTGTATATACTGGTACTCCCTGTATATGGTACTCCTGTATATGGTACTGGTACTCCCTGTATATGGTACTGGTACTCCTGTATATGGTACTGGTACTCCTGTATATGGTACTGGTACTCCTGTATATGGTACTCCCTGTATATGGTACTGGTACTCCTGTATATGGTACTGGTACTCCTGTATATGGTACTGGTACTCCTGTATATGGTACTGGTACTCCTGTATATGGTTCTGGTACTCCTGTATATGGTACTGGTACTCCTGTATATGGTACTGGTACTCCCTGTATATGGTACTGGTACTCCTGTATATGGTACTGGTACTCCTGTATATGGTACTGGTACTCCTGTATATGGTACTGGTACTCCCTGTATATGGTACTGGTACTCCTGTATATGGTACTGGTACTCCCTGTATATGGTACTGGTACTCCCTGTATATGGTACTGGTACTCCCTGTATATGGTACTGGTACTCCTGTATATGGTACTCCTGTATATGGTACTGGTACTCCCTGTATATGGTACTGGTACTCCTGTATATGGTACTGGTACTCCTGTATATGGTACTGGTACTCCTGTATATGGTACTGGTACTCCTGTATATGGTACTGGTACTCCTGTATATGGTACTGGTACTCCTGTATATGGTACTGGTACTCCCTGTATATGGTACTGGTACTCCCTGTATATGGTACTGGTACTCCTGTATATGGTACTCCTGTATATGGTACTGGTACTCCCTGTATATGGTACTCCTGTATATGGTACTGGTACTCCTGTATATGGTACTGGTACTCCCTGTATATATGGTACTCCCTGTGTATACTGGTACTCCTGTATATGGTTCTGGTACTCCTGTATATGGTACTGGTACTCCTGTATATGGTACTGGTACTCCTGTATATGGTACTGGTACTCCTGGTACTCCCTGTATATGGTACTGGTACTCCCTGTATATGGTACTGGTACTCCCTGTATATGGTACTGGTACTCCTGTATATGGTACTGGTACTCCTGTATATGGTACTGGTACTCCCTGTATATGGTACTGGTACTCCTGTATATGGTACTGGTACTCCCTGTATATGGTACTGGTACTCCCTGTATATGGTACTCCCTGTATATGGTTCTGGTACTCCCTGTATATGGTACTGGTACTCCTGTATATGGTACTGGTACTCCTGTATATGGTACTGGTACTCCTGTATATGGTACTGGTACTCCTGTATATGGTACTGGTACTCCCTGTATATGGTACTGGTACTCCTGTATATGGTACTGGTACTCCTGTATATGGTACTCCTGTATATGGTACTGGTACTCCCTGTATATGGTACTGGTACTCCTGTATATGGTACTGGTACTCCCTGTATATGGTACTGGTACTCCTGTATATGGTACTGGTACTCCCTGTATATGGTACTGGTACTCCTGTATATGGGTACTCCTGTATATGGTACTGGTACTCCTGTATATGGTACTGGTACTCCTGTATATACTGGTACTCCCTGTATATGGTACTGGTACTCCCTGTATATGGTACTGGTACTCCCTGTATATGGTACTGGTACTCCTGTATATGGTCTGGTACTCCCTGTATATGGTACTGGTACTCCTGTATATGGTACTGGTACTCCTGTATATGGTACTGGTACTCCTGTATATGGTACTGGTACTCCCTGTATATGGTACTGGTACTCCTGTATATGGTACTGGTACTCCCTGTATATGGTACTGGTACTCCCTGTATATGGTACTGGTACTCCCTGTATATGGTACTGGTACTCCTGTATATGGTACTGGTACTCCTGTATATGGTTCTGGTACTCCTGTATATGGTTCTGGTACTCCCTGTATATGGTACTGGTACTCCCTGTATATGGTTCTGGTACTCCCTGTATATGGTACTGGTACTCCCTGTATATGGTACTGGTACTCCTGTATATGGTACTGGTACTCCTGTATATGGTACTGGTACTCCTGTATATGGTACTGGTACTCCTGTATATGGTACTCCCTGTATATGGTACTGGTACTCCTGTATATGGTACTGGTACTCCCACTGGTACTCCCTGTATATGGTACTGGTACTCCTGTATATGGTACTGGTACTCCCTGTATATGGTACTACTCCTGTATATGGTACTGGTACTCCTGTATATGGTACTGGTACTCCCTGTATATGGTATGGTACTCCCTGTATATGGTACTGGTACTCCTGTATATGGTACTGGTACTCCTGTATATGGTACTGGTACTCCCTGGTACTCCCTGTATATGGTACTGGTACTCCTGTATATGGTACTGGTACTCCTGTATATGGTACTGGTACTCCCTGTATATGGTACTGGTACTCCTGTATATGGTACTTCCTGTATATGGTTCTGGTACTCCCTGTATATGGTACTGGTACTCCCTGTATATGGTACTGGTACTCCCTGTATATGGTACTGGTACTCCCTGTATATGGTACTGGTACTCCCTGTATATGGTACTGGTACTCCCTGTATATGGTACTGGTACTCCCTGTATATGGTACTGGTACTCCCTGTATATGGTACTGGTACTCCCTGTATATGGTACTGGTACTCCCTGTATATGGTTCTGGTACTCCCTGTATATGGTACTGGTACTCCCTGTATATGGTACTGGTACTCCCTGTATATGGTACTGGTACTCCCTGTATATGGTACTGGTACTCCCTGTATATGGTACTGGTACTCCCTGTATATGGTACTGGTACTCCCTGTATATGGTACTGGTACTCCCTGTATATGGTACTCCCTGTATATGGTACTGGTACTCCTGTATATGGTACTGGTACTCCCTGTATATGGTACTGGTACTCCTGTATATGGTACTCCCTGTATATGGTTCTGGTACTCCCTGTATATGGTTCTGGTACTCCTGTATATGGTTCTGGTACTCCCTGTATATGGTTCTGGTACTCCCTGTATATGGTTCTGGTACTCCCTGTATATGGTACTGGTACTCCCTGTATATGGTACTGGTACTCCCTGTATATGGTACTCCCTGTATATGGTTCTGGTACTCCCTGTATATGGTTCTGGTACTAGCTGTATATGGTACTGGTACTCCCTGTATATGGTACTGGTACTCCCTGTATAATAGCTTCATTCTTGTGTGTTTTATTTCTCATGTTTTGATCTTGTTACTTAATTCTGTTGAGAAAGCTTGTCAGGAAGCATTTCACTGGAAGGTCTACACCCATTTTATTCAGCGCATGTGACAAATAACATGTCGTTACCAATGCTGTTAGAGTTCCTCTCCTGAGGGGCCCTACATTCACAATCACCACTGCACGTCCATAGGATCCTATTCGGTATGATCTAATGGAGTAGAGGACTAATGAACTCATTAACCATATGAGGGATGGTACAAGTCAAGCATTATTTGAAGGTGGAGGGAAGGAAGGCAGAGGGGAAGGCTGAACCAAAGAGGGTCATCTAGTGTGCACTTCATAGTGCACCATTGAAGCGACACTGAGCCATTGGGTAAGAACCACCGTAGCCGCTCACTGACTGACAGACACTGCAGTGTAGTGTAGTCACCTCTCCCTGCAAGAACAATCCAGTAAGGTTCCAACAGCTCAGTCAGACTCAGAACAGTCACTGGTTTTGGAGAACTTGTGGTGTTTCTTTTTCTTCTATTTCCTCTTCTTGCTCTCACTGGAGGAGGAGGAGCTGTCAGAGGAAGAGGTAGCATCCTGCAGGAGCTGCTGCAGCTGCTGGATCCTGGAGAGAGGTAGGTGGGAGTAGGGGTAGGGAGAGAGAGAGTGGGGTTGGAGAGAGAGTGGGGGGGTGGGGGTTGTAGAGAGAGAGAGAGAGAGAGAGAGAGAGAGGGTGGAGAGAGAGAGTGGGGGGGGTGGAGAGAGAGTGGGGGTGGAGAGAGAGTGGGGGTGGAGAGCGAGAGAGAGAGTGAGGGGGGGAGAGAGAGAGTGGGTGGTGGAGAGAGAGTGGGGGTGGGGGTTGTAGAGAGAGAGAGTGGGGAGAGAGAGAGAGAGAGGGGGGTGGAGAGAGTGGGGGTGGAGGAGAGAGTGGGGGTGGAGAGTGGGGGGTGGAGAGAGAGTGGGGGTGGGAGAGAGTGGGGGTGAGAGAGAGAGAGTGGGGGTGGAGAGAGAGTGGGGGTGGAGAAAGAGAGTGGGGTGGAGAGAGAGAGAGAGTGAGTGGGGGGTGGAGAGAGAGTGGGGGTGGAGAGAGAGTGGGGGTGGAGAGAGAGAGTGGTGGTGGGGGTGGGGAGAGAGAGAGAGAGAGAGTGGGGGTGGAGAGAGACAGTGGGTGGTGGAGAGAGAGTGGGGTTGGAGAGAGAGTGGGGGGTGGGGGAGAGAGAGAGAGAGAGAGAGAGAGAGAGAGAGAGAGTGAGGGTTGGAGAGAGAGTGGGGGGTGGAGAGAGAGTGGGGGTGGAAAGAGAGAGTGGGGGGGTGGAGAGAGAGAGAGAGTGGGGGTGGAGAGAGAGAGTGGGTGGTGGAGAGAGAGTGGGGATGGAGAGAGAGAGTGGGGGTGGGGGTAGAGAGAGAGAGAGAGAGAGAGAGTGAGGGTTGGAGAGAGAGTGGGGTTGGCGAGAGAGAGTGGGGGTGGGGGTGGCGAGAGAGAGAGTGGGGGTGGAGAGAGAGAGAGAGTGGGGGTGGAGAGAGAGAGTGAGTGGGGGTGGGGTTGGAGAGAGAGAGAGGGGGGTGGGGGTTGGAGAGAGAGAGAGAGAGAGAGAGGGTTGAGAGAGAGTGGGGTTGGCAAGAGAGTGTGAAGTGAGGGGTGAGGGGTGGAGAGAGAGAGAGTGGGGGTGGGGTTGGAGAGAGAGAGAGAGTGGGGGTGGGGGTTGGAGAGAGAGAGAGTGGGGTTGGAGAGAGAGAGTGGTGAGTTGGAGAGAGAGAGAGTGGGGTTGGAGAGAGAGAGTGGGGGTGGGAGTTGGAGAGAGAGAGTGGGGGTGGGAGTTGGAGAAAGAGAGAGTGGGGGTGGGGGTTGGAGAGGGAGAGAGAGTGAGTGGGGGTGGAGAGAGAGTGGGGTTGGAGAGAGAGAGTGGGGGTGGAGAGAGAGAGCGAGAGAGAGTGGGGGTGGAGAGAGAGAGTGGGTGGTGGAGAGAGAGTGGGGGTGGAGAGAGAGTGGGGTTGGAGAGAGAGAGTGGGGGTGGGGGGGAGAGAGAGAGAGAGAGAGAGAGAGAGTGAGGGTTGGAGAGAGAGTGGGGTTGGCAAGAGAGAGTGAGGGGTGGGGGGTGAGAGAGAGAGAGTGGGGGTGGGAGAGAGAGAGAGAGTGGGGGTGGAGAGAGAGAGTGAGTGGGGGTGGGGTTGGAGAGAGAGAGTGGGGGGTGGGGGTTGGAGAGAGAGAGAGAGAGAGAGAGAGAAAGGGTTGGAGAGAGAGTGGGGTTGGCGAGAGAGTGTGAAGTGAGGGATGAGGGGTGGAGAGAGAGAGAGTGGGGGTGGGGTTGGAGAGAGAGAGTGGGGGTGGGGGTTGGAGAGAGAGAGTGGGGTTGGAGAGAGAGAGTGGGGGTGGGAGTTGGAGAGAGAGAGAGTGGGGGGGGTTGGAGAGGGAGAGAGAGTGGGGGGTGGAGAGAGAGAGAGTGGGGGTGGAGAGAGAGTAAGTGGGGGTGGAGAGAGAGAGTGGGAGGTGGGGGTAGAGAGAGAGAGAGAGTGGGGGTGGAGAGAGAGTGGGGTTGAGAGAGAGAGTGGGGGTTGAGAGAGAGAGTGGGGTTGGAGAGAGAGAGAGAGAGTGGGGGTTGGAGAGAGAGAGAGAGATTGAGGGTTGGAGAGAGAGTGGGGTTGGAGAGAGAGAGTGAGGGGTGGGGAGTGGAGAGAGAGAGAGAGAGAGTGAGTGGGGGTGGGGTTGGAGAGAGAGAGTGGGGGTTGGGGTTGGAGAGAGAGAGTGGGGTTGGAGAGAGAGAGTGGGGTGGAGAGAGAGAGAGTGGGGTTGGAGAGAGAGAGAGTGGGGGTGGGGGTTGGAGAGAGAGAGAGTGGGGGTGGGGTTGGAGAGGAGAGAGAGTGGGGGTGGGAGAGAGAGAGAGTGGGGGGTGGGGGTTGGAGAGAGAGTGGGGGCGGTGGAGAGAGAGAGAGAGTGGGGGTGGGGGTTGGAGAGAGAGTGGGGGGTGGAGAGCGAGAGGGAAACAGAGAGAGCGAGAGGGAGACAGATAGAGTGAGAGGGAGACAGAGAGAGCGAGAGCGAGACGGAGAGCGAGAGGGAGACAGAAAGCAAGACGGAAAGGGAGACGGAGAGGGAGAGGGAGAGCGAGAGGGAAAGCGAGAGGGAGCAGAGAGAGCGAGACCGAGAGCGAGACCGAGAGAGCGAGAGGGAAACAGAGAGAGCGAGAGGGAGACGGAGAGAGCGAGAGGGAGACCGAGAGAGCGAGAGGGAGACCGAGAGGGAGCAGAGAGAGCAAGACGGAGAGCGAGGCAGAGAGCGAGAGCGAAAGGGAGATGGAGAGAGCGAGAGGGAGACGGAGAGAGCGAGAGGGAGACGGAGAGAGCGAGAGGGAGACCGAGAGGGAGCAGAGAGAGCGAGACCGAGAGCGAGACCGAGAGAGCGAGAGGGAAACAGAGAGAGCGAGAGGGAGACAGAGAGAGTGAGAGGGAGACAGAGAGAGCGAGAGCGAGACGGAGAGCGAGAGGGAGACAGAAAGTAAGACGGAAAGGGAGACGGAGAGGGAGAGCGAGAGGGAAAGCGAGAGGGAGACCGAGGGAGCGAGAGAGAGGGAGACAGAGAGAGCGAGATGGAGACGGAAAGTGCGAGAGCGAGGGGGAGAGAGTGAGAGAGAGACGGAGAGAGCGAGACGGAGAGCGAGACAGAGACCGAGAGAGTGAGACAGAGGGAGCGAGACAGAGAGAGCGAGACAAAGAGAGCGAGACAGAGATAGATCTTGTTTCAGGCAGCCAGCAGAGTAGCCAGCAATAAAATATGAATATATCAAGAAACCCAATGATCAAACAACTCAGAGACAGAGGCCTCCCTGTTCTTTGATTAGCCCAAAACTTTACATTTCCATTGATTCGGTATGCTCAGAGAGGAACAAGAGCGCTTGTGCAAGTTGCAAGACACTGAAAACAACCCAAACTTCCAACACGGCTGTTCCCAAGCTTCATTAATAATTCATCTGTGGAGCTGGAGGAGAATTGTTCTCGTCCACGTTGACATCATCCACCCAGAGGACAGTGAAGTAATCATTAGGACTGTTCAAGGCAAGGACTGTGAGGCAGAGCGGAGTCTACCACCGTCACATTTCACTCCGTCTCTCACACCATCATAACATTCATTTGATCAGCTCATAAGATCCTGTAGAACACACTCGGCCTCTCTCCTATCATACATCGCATGTTGCACTTTCATCAGTTCAGATGGCAGTTTAAAACTTCTCCGTAGACACCCAAGTTCACTTCCAACGTCGTTCAGAACCATTTTTAAACATACTTTTATTCACCCGTTTGATTAAGTACTCTGACAGCTATCAGGATGTGATCAATTTAATCTAATTCAATTAGGGTGTTGACTTCAGTGTGTCCTCCGATGACCAGGGGTGTGTCCTCAGATGACCAGGGGGGTGTCCTCCGATGACCAGGGGGTGTCCTCAGATGACCAGGGGTGTGGATGGGTGTCCTCAGATGACCAGGGGGTGTCCTCAGATGACCAGGGGTGTGTCCTCCGATGACCAGGGGGTGTCCTCAGATGACCAGGGGGTGTCCTCAGATGACCAGGGGGTGTCCTCAGATGACCAGGGGGTGTCCTCAGATGACCAGGGGGTGTCCTCAGATGACCAGGGGGTGTGTCCTCCGATGACCAGGGGGTGTCCTCAGATGACCAGGGGGTGTCCTCAGATGACCAGGGGTGTGTCCTCAGATGACCAGGGGGTGTCCTCCAGATGACCAGGGGGTGTCCTCCGATGACCATGACCAGGGGGTGTCCTCAGATGACCAGGGGTGTGTCCTCAGATGACCAGAGGTGTGTCCTCAGATGACCAGAGGCGTGTCCTCAGATGACCAGGGGGTGTCCTCAGATGACCAGAGGTTTGTCCTCAGATGACCAGAGGTGTGTCCTCAGATGACCAGGGGGTTGTCCTCAGATGACCAGAGGTTTGTCCTCAGATGACCAGAGGTGTGTCCTCAGATGACAGGGGGTGTCCTCAGATGACCAGGGGTGTCCTCAGATGACCAGGGGGTGTCCTCAGATGACCAGGGGGTGTCCTCAGATGACCAGAGGTGTGTCCTCAGATGACCAGGGGGTGTCCTCAGATGACCAGAGGTGTGTCCTCAGATGACCAGAGGTGTGTCCTCAGATGACCAGAGGTTTGTCCTCAGATGACCAGAGGCGTGTCCTCAGATGACCAGGGGGGGTGTCCTCAGATGACCAGAGGTGTGTCCTCAGATGACCAGGGGGGGGTGTCCTTTGATGACAGCCTTTTATTTCACATTAGTTGGTTGTTATTCTTCTTCTGTGCTCAAAGGCTCTCAATGAATAATAAACAATTCTGATTGAAACAGTTGGAAAATGAAAGGGATCGTTCACTCGAATGACAAATTTACTGGAACTAACTGGAAAGTAACAGTCTACAGAAGCCGATGATCACCACAGCTTAGCATCAGCATTGTTGGGAGAAAAACAACAATAATCGTTAAGTCCCCTGTGACCGTGCTGCAAAATTGCTTTTCTGAATTGATGTAACAAAGACAAGTTACAGAAGAACTGTCCTTTTAAAAGAGCCCTATGCACAGTATACAGTCCAGACTACCTTAACTATGATCACCTCCAAACAGCACAGTATACAGTCCAGACTACCTTAACTATGATCACCTCCAAACAGCACAGTATACAGTCCAGACTACCTTAACTCGGCCAAGAGAACTATGCAGTTTTTTGTTTTTTTTACATGTTATTTCTTACATTAGTACCCCAGGTCATCTTAGGTTTCATTACATACAGTCGAGAAGAACTACTGAATATAAGATCAGCGTCAACTCACCATCAATACGACCAAGAATATGATTTTCACGAAGCGGATCCTGTGTTCTGCCTTTCAACCAGGACAACGGAATGGATCCCAGCCGGCGACCCCAAAAAACGATGCCGTAAAAGAGGGAAACGAGGCGGGCTTCTGGTCAGACTCCGGAGACGGGCACATCGTGCACCACTCCCTAGCATTCTTCTCGCCAATGTCCAGTCTTTTGATAACAAGGTTGATGAAATCCGAGCAAGGGTAGCATTCCAGAGGGACATCAGAGACTGTAACGTTCTTTGCTTCACGGAAACATGGCTCACTGGAGAGACGCTATCGGAGGCGGTGCAGCCAGCTGGTTTCTCCACGCATCGCGCCGACAGAAACAAACATCTTTCTGGTAAGAAGAGGGGCGGGGGCGTATGCCTTATGGCTAACGAGACGTGGTGTGATCACAGAAATATACAGGAAGTCAAATCCTTCTGTTCACCTGATTTAGAATTCCTCACAATCAAATGTCGACCGCATTATCTACCAAGAGAATTCTCTTCGATTATAATCACAGCCGTATATATTCCCCCCCAAGCAGACACATCGATGGCTCTGAACGAACTTTATTTGACTCTTTGCAAACTGGAATCTCTACATCCTGGGGCTGCATTCATTGTAGCTGGGGATTTTAACAAGGCTAATCTGAAAACAAGACTCCCTAAATTGTATTAGCATATCGATTGCGCAACTAGGGCTGAAAAAACCTTGGATCATTGTTACTCTAACTTCCGCGACGCATATAAGGCCCTGCCCCGCCCTCCTTTCGGAAAAGCTGACCACGACTCCATTTTGCTGATCCCTGCCTACAGAAAGAAACTAAAACAAGAAGCTCCCACGCTGAGGTCTGTCCAACGCTGGTCCGACCAAGCTGATTCCACACTCGAAGACTGCTTCCATCACGTGGACTGGGATATGTTTCGTATTGCGTCAGATAACAACATTGACGAATACGCTGATTCGGTGTGCAAGTTCATTAGAACGTGCGTTGAAGATGTCCTTCCCATAGCAACGATTAAAACATTCCCTAACCAGAAACCGTGGATTGATGGCAGCATTCACGTGAAACTGAAAGCGCGAACCACTGCTTTTAATCAGGGCAAGGTGACTGGTAACATGACCGAATACAAACAGTGCAGCTATTCCCTCCGCAAGGCTATCAAACAAGCTAAGCGTCAGTATAGAGACAAAGTAGAATCTCAATTCAACGGCTCAGACGCAAGAGGTATGTGGCAGGGTCTACAGTCAATCACGGACTACAAGAAGAAAACCAGCCCAGTCACGGACCAGGATGTCTTGCTCCCAGGCAGACTAAATAACTTTTTGCCCGCTTTGAGGACAATACAGTGCCACTGACACGGCCTGCAACGAAAACATGCGAACTCTCCTTCACTGCAGCCGAGGTGAGTAAAACATTTAAACGTGTTAACCCTCGCAAGGCTGCAGGCCCAGACGGCATCCCCAGCCGCGCCCTCAGAGCATGCGCAGACCAGCTGGCCGGTGTGTTCACGGACATATTCAATCAATCCCTATACTAGTCTGCTGTTCCCACATGCTTCAAGAGGGCCACCATTGTTCCTGTTCCCAAGAAAGCTAAGGTAACTGAGCTAAACGACTACCGCCCCGTAGCACTCACTTCCGTCATCATGAAGTGCTTTGAGAGACTAGTCAAGGACCATATCACCTCCACCCTACCTGACACCCTAGACCTACTCCAATTTGCTTACCGCCCAAATAGGTCCACAGACGATGCAATCTCAACCACACTGCACACTGCCCTAACCCATCTGGACAAGAGGAATACCTATGTGAGAATGCTGTTCATCGACTACAACTCGGCATTCAACACCATAGTACCCTCCAAGCCCCGCCCTGTGCAACTGGGTACTGGACTTCCTGACGGGCCGCCCCCAGGTGGTTAGGGTAGGCAACAACATCTCCACCCCGCTGATCCTCAACACTGGGGCCCCACAAGGGTGCGTTCTGAGCCCTCTCCTGTACTCCCTGTTCACCCACGACTGTGTGGCCACTTACGCCTCCAACTCAATCATCAAGTTTGCGGACGACACAACAGTGGCTTGATTACCAACAACGACGAGACGGCCTACAGGGAGGAGGTGAGGGCCCTCGGAGTGTGGTGTCAGGAAAATAACCTCACACTCAACGTCAACAAAACTAAGGAGATGATTGTGGTCTTCAGGAAACAGCAGAGGGAACACCCCCCTATCCGCATTGATGGAACAGTAGTGGAGAGGGTAGTAAGTTTTAAGTTCCTCGGCGTACACATCACAGACAAACTGAATTGGTCCACCCACACAGACAGCATTGTGAAGAAGACGCAGCAGCGCCTCTTCAACCTCAGGAGGCTGAAGAAATTCGGCTTATCACCAAAAGCACTCACAAACTTCTACAGATGCACAATCGAGAGCATCCTGTCAGGCTGTATCACCGCCTGGTACGGCGACTGCTCTGCCCACAACCGTAAGGCTCTCCAGAGGGTAGTGAGGTCTGCACAACGCATCACCGGGGGCAAACTACCTGCCCTCCAGGACACCTACACCACCCGATGTCACAGGAAGGCCATAAAGATCATCAAGGACAACAACCACCCGAGCCACTGCCTGTTCACCCCGCTATCATCCAGAAGGCGAGGTCAGTACAGGTGCATCAAAGCTGGGACCGAGAGACTGAAAAACAGCTTCTATCTCAAGGCCATCAGACTGTTAAACAGCCACCACTAACATTGAGTGGCTGCTGCCAACACACTGACTCAACTCCAGCCACTTTAATAATGGGAATTGATGGGTAATGATGTAAAATATATCACTAGCCACTTTAAACAATGCTACCTAATATAATGTCTACATACTCTACATTATTCATCTCATATGTATACGTATATACTGTACTCTATATCATCTACTGCATCCTTATGTAATACATGTATCACTAGCCACTTTAACTATGCCACTTTGTTTACATACTCATCTCATATGTATATACTGTACTCGATACCATCTACTGTATCTTGTCTAAGCTGCTCTGTACCATCACTCATTCATATATCTTCATGTACATATTCTTTATCCCCTTACACTGTGTATAAAACAGTAGTTTTTTTTTGGAATTGTTAGTTAGATTACTTGTTGGATTATTACTGCATTGTCGGAACTAGAAGCACAAGCATTTCGCTACACTCGCATTAACATCTGCTAACCATGTGTATGTGACAAATAAAATTTGATTTGATTTGATTTTAACTATGATCACCTCCAAACAGCACAGTATACAGTCCAGACTACCTTAACTATGATCACCTCCAAACAGCACAGTATACAGTCCAGACTACATTAACTATGATCACCTCCAAACAGCAGAGGAGACATCTATCTAAACAGCAGAGGAGACATCTATCCAAACAGCAGAGGAGACATCTATCCAAACAGCAGAGGAGACATCTATCTAAACAGCAGAGGAGACATCTATCCAAACAGCAGAGGAGACATCTATCCAAACAGCAGAGGAGACATCTATCCAAACAGCAGAGGAGACATCTATCCAAACAGCAGAGGAGACATCTATCCAAACAGCAGAGGAGACATCTATCTAAACAGCAGAGGAGACATCTATCCAAACAGCAGAGGAGACATCTATCCAAACAGCAGAGGAGACATCTATCCAAACAGCAGAGGAGACATCTATCCAAACAGCAGAGGAGACATCTATCCAAACAGCAGAGGAGACATCTATCCAAACAGCAGAGGAGACATCTATCCAAACAGCAGAGGAGACATCTATCTAAACAGCAGAGGAGACATCTATCCAAACAGCAGAGGAGACATCTATCTAAACAGCAGAGGAGACATCTATCTAAACAGCAGAGGAGACATCTATCCAAACAGCAGAGGAGTATCTATCCAAACAGCAGAGGAGACATCTATCTAAACAGCAGAGGAGACATCTATCCAAACAGCAGAGGAGACATCTATCCAAACAGCAGAGGAGACATCTATCTAAAGAGCAGAGGAGACATCTATCCAAACAGCAGAGGAGACATCTATCCAAACAGCAGAGGAGACATCTATCCAAACAGCAGAGGAGACATCTATCCAAACAGCAGAGGAGACATCTATCCAAACAGCAGAGGAGACATCTATCCAAACAGCAGAGGAGACATCTATCCAAACAGCAGAGGAGACATCTATCTAAACAGCAGAGGAGACATCTATCTAAACAGCAGAGGAGACATCTATCTAAACAGCAGAGGAGACATCTATCTAAACAGCAGAGGAGACATCTATCTAAACAGCAGAGGAGACATCTATCTAAACAGCAGAGGAGACATCTATCTAAACAGCAGAGGAGACATCTATCCAAACAGCAGAGGAGACATCTATCCAAACAGCAGAGGAGACATCTATCTAAACAGCAGAGGAGACATCTATCCAAACAGCAGAGGAGACATCTATCCAAACAGCAGAGGAGACATCTATCTAAACAGCAGAGGAGACATCTATCCAAACAGCAGAGGAGACATCTATCCAAACAGCAGAGGAGACATCTATCCAAACAGCAGAGGAGACATCTATCTAAACAGCAGAGGAGACATCTATCTAAACAGCAGAGTAGACATCTATCCAAACAGCAGAGGAGACATCTATCCAAACAGCAAAGGAGACATCTATCTAAACAGCAGAGGAGACATCTATCCAAACAGCAGAGGAGACATCTATCCAAACAGCAGAGGAGACATCTATCCAAACAGCAGAGGAGACATCTATCCAAACAGCAGAGGAGACATCTATCTAAACAGCAGAGGAGACATCTATCTAAACAGCAGAGGAGACATCTATCCAAACAGATTGTTGATAATAAAACCAGAAGGTTGTTCTTTTTCATTCTGTTTGTTTTCTCTGATCATGTCGTACATTGGGTCTTCGTGTGCCTACAAGAAAGAGATGGTTTAGGTACTTATTTACTAAATGTACAGGATAACACACATTGCAAACACTCCAATGATAACAAGCATGGCGAGATAAAACGCCATTCAGCTACTGCTCTTAGGCAACATTATTTCCCCCCATTCAATGCTCTCCTCTGCCACATCAGCATTTTAAAATCCGGTTGTTGTATCACAATGGAATGTATGAAAATAAGATACGCTTGCACTTATGTTAATCATTGCAGTGGCATCGTAGCAAGTAGGGCTACAGCACAACTGCACTGTGTGAATCTGCTGAGTCCAGAAGCATCCAGCTGCAGAGGATAGAGATGCTGGTTGCATCCCAAATGCCACCCGTTTCCCAATGTAGTGCACTACTTTTGACCAAATCCCTATGGGCCCTGGTCAAAAGTAGTGCACAAATGGGGAAACGGGTGTGATTTGGGATGCACCCTTACTGTATCCAGTTGCATCAAGCAAGCATGCTCATGGTCCAAGGCAGTCAGGCACCTAGACCTCCCTGCCAGGTTATGGTAGGGACCAGGAGCAGACCTCCCCGCCAGGTTATGGTTGGGACCAGGTTATGGTTGGGACCAGGTTATGGTAGGGGGACCAGGTTATGGTAGGGACCGGGTTATGGTTGGGACCAGGTTATGGTTGGGACCAGGTTATGGTTGGGACCAGGTTATGGTAGGGACCGGGTTATGGTTGGGACCAGGTTATGGTTGGGACCAGGAGCAGACGTCCCCGCCAGGTTATGGTTGGGACCAGGTTATGGTTGGGACCAGGTTATGGTAGGAACCAGGAGCAGACCTCCCCGCCAGGTTATGGTTGGGACCAGGTTATGGTTGGGACCAGGAGCAGACGTCCCCGCCAGGTTATGGTTGGGACCAGGTTATGGTAGGGACCAGGTTATGGTTGGGACCAGGTTATGGTTGGGACCAGGTTATGGTAGGGACCAGGTTATGGTAGGGACCAGGTTATGGTTGGGACCAGGTTATGGTAGGGACCAGGAGCAGACCTCCCCGCCAGGTTATGGTAGGGACCAGGTTATAGTTGGGACAAGGAGCAGACGTCCCCACAAGGTTATGTTTGGGACCAGAAGCAGATGTCCCAGGTTATGGTTGGGCCAGGTTATGGTTGGGACCAGGTTATGGTTGGGACAAGCAGAGCAGACCGTCCCCACAAGGTTATGTTTGGGACCAGGTTATGGTTGGGACCAGAGCGACGTCCCCGCCAGGTTATGGTTGGGACCAGGAGCAGACGTCCCCACGAGGTTATGGTAGGGACCAGGTTATGGTTGGGACCAGGAGCAGACGTCCCCGCCAGGTTATGGTTGGGCCCAGGGAGCAGACGTCCCCACAAGGTTATGGTTGGGACCAGGAGCAGATGTCCCCACAAGGTTATGGTTGGGACCAGGTTATGGTTGGGACCAGTAGCAGACGTCCCCACGAGGTTATGGTTGGGACCAGGTTATGGTTGGGACCAGGAGCAGATGTCCCCACAATGTTATGGTTGGGCCCAGGAGCAGACGTCCCCTTGAAGTTATGGTTGGGACCAGGAGCAGACGTCCCCACAAGGTTATGGTTGGGACCAGGAGCAGACGTTCCCACGAGGTTATGGTTGGGACCAGGAGCAGACGTCCCCACGAGGTTATGGTTGGGACAAGGTTATGGTTGGGACCAGGAGCAGACATCCCCACGAGGTTATGGTTGGGACCAGGAGCAGACATCCCCACAAGGTTATGGTTGGGACCAGGAGCAGACGCCCCTACGAGGTTATGGTTGGGACCAGGTTATGGTTGGGACCAGGAGCAGACGTCCCCACAAGGTTATGGTTGGGACCAGGAGCAGACGTTCCCACGAGGTTATGGTTGAGACCAGGTTATGGTTGGGACCAGCAGACGTTGAGACCAGGTTATGGTTGGGACCAGCAGACGTACTTGGAGGTTATGGTTATGGTTGGGACCAGGTTATGGTTGGGACCAGGAGCAGACGTTCCCACAAGGTTATGGTTGGGACCAGGAGCAGACGTCCCCATGAGGTTATGGTTGGGACCAGGTTATGGTTGGGACCAGGAGCAGACGTTCCCACAATGTTATGGTTGAGACAGGACCAATCCTAGTCCTAGGGACACATTTTTTGGTTTGAGACAACACATTATATTCAACTTGTCAAAAGGCTTGATGATTAGTTTAAATAATCTCTTGTGGGCAGATTAGGTAAACATAAATGGTTTGCATCTTTGATTATTTGAACAAACCACGATTTCGTAGGTGTGTAGCATCGTTCACGTTTTGGAAGGGTAGGGGACAATTCAGCCCACAGGAAGGGCGGGGGACAATTCAGCCCACAGGAAGTGCAGGGGACAATTCAGCCCACAGGAAGGGTAGGGGACAATTCAGCCCACAGGAAGGGTAGGGGACAATTTAGCCCATAGGAATGGTGGGGGACAATTCAGCCCACAGGAAGGGTAGGGGACAATTCAGCCCACAGGAAGGGTAGGGGACAATTCGGCCCACAGGAATGGCAGGGGACAATTCGGCCCACAGGAAGGGTAGGGGACAATTCGGCCCACAGGAAGGGTTGGGGACAATTCAGCTCAAAGGAAGGGTAGGGGACAATTTGGCCCACAGGAAGGGTAGGGGACAATTCGGCCCACAGGAAGGGTAGGGGACAATTCGGCCCACAGGAAGGGTAGGGGACAATTCAGCCCACAGGAAGGGTAGGGGACAATTCGGCCCACAGGAAGGGTAGGGGACCATTCGGCCCACAGGAAGGGTAGGGGACAATTCGGCCCACAGGAAGGGTAGGGTACAATTCAGCCCATAGGAAGGGTAGGGTACAATTCAGCCCACAGTAATGGTAGGGGAAAATTCGGCCCATAGGAATGGTAGGGGACAATTCGGCCCATAGACTTGCCAGTAACTTGCAAAGAGAGAGGGTGGAGCTCCTCGTTCTAGCATCTCTTAACACGTATGGACCCAGAACTTCATAGAGCAGCTGACCAATTACACAAGACTTTAGTTCTGGGTTAACCGAGATGAGTTGAAAGATGGAGGAGACTCACCACTCTGAACTGCTCCAGGTTCTGGTTTCCATTGATGAAGAAGGGACACTCTCGGTCCCCCGTCCTGTGTCCATAACGCTGCATCTCCAACCTGCACAAGGGAGAAGTGTCATGTTGGTACCACAAGCACACTCCCTCCTGCTCTCTAAGAAATCACCAAAACAAGCTAGTGTTGGAACGTGGAATAGATTCATATACACCTGTTCATCACTTAGCCTACATCTAAATGCAATTCAAAATCAAAAGGAATAAATAGTCAAACATCTTCTAAAAGTATTATGTGGAACAGGTAAGACTTTGTAATTCCACAGGAATGTAGACTAACCTAGTACGCTTTACGAAGAAGAACACGAGGGGGGGGGGCAGCCTTCATTCTTTGAGGGACAAGCAGAACAGATGTGAATCTCTGCTACACCGACGTGACCCTGAGCTCATTCAAAAGGGATGGGTCTATCAAGCTAAGCCTAGAGTGTGTCCCAAATGCCACTTAATACCCTTTATAGTGCAATTATTTTGACCAGAGCCCTATGAGTGTACCATGTACCCTGATCAACAGTAATGCACTAGATAGCGAATAGGGTGCCATTTGAGACGAACCCATAGCCACTCTCCTGTCTCTCTCAGTGGGGTTGGATTTAAGTGACAGTATTGAGAAGATAAGGACCAGGACTATCCAGTGGTGAAGACAACTCTCTTTGTCTTTCTGCTATATTTCAATAGAGCGCCGTACATGATCACATAAGCATGGATGGACCTCTGCCCACTACAAGCTGTACATTTTCTAGATCTGTGATAGTGACCCACTTAATCTATTTAATCCCAGTCAGTCGCAGAAGCACTACGTTTTTTAAGGTTATTTCACATCAGTGGGCTGTAGTTGAAGGAGGATGAAGAGAGGAAGCCACTTTAGACTATTGAAATGCACCCTAAAATGTAGTTATCACAGGACGTTGGTGACACTTTAATTGAGGAGGACGGGCTCGTGGTAATAACTGGAGTGGATTAAGTGGAAAGGTATGAAATATATCAAACACATGGTTTCCAGCCTTTACCACGAGCCCGTCCTCCCCAATTAAGGTGTCACCAACCTCCTGTGTTACCTACATTTTAGGGTGCATCTCAATTGTCTAAAGTGGCTTCCTCTCCTCGTCCTACTTCATCCACAGCACACTGATGGTTTCCATGATGCCATTAAATTTGCTCTGTTCCGGACATTATTGTGAGCCGTCCTCCCCTGGTAGGTATTCATCTCAAATGGCACCCTTTTCACTATATAATGCAGAGGAAGGCCCAAAACATTGTGAAAGACTTCAGTCTATAGACTGTTCTCTCTGCTACCGCACGACAAGCGGTACAGGAGCACCAAGTCTAGGTCCAAAAGGCTCCATAATAGCTTCTACCCCCAAGTCATACGACTGCTGAACAACTAATCAAATGGCCATCCGGACTATTTACATTGACTCCCCTTTGTTTTTACACTGCTGCTACTCTCTGTTTATTATCTATGCATAGTCACTTTACTCCTACCTACATGTACAAATGACCTTGACTAACCTGTACCCAAGCACATTGACTCGGTACCGGTACACCTGTATATAGCCTTGTTATTTTATTGTTACTTATTATTTTATTTTTAGCTTTTTGTTTATTTAGTAAATATGTTCTTAACTCTTTCTTGAACTACATTGTTGGTTAAGGGCTTGTAAATAAGCATTTCACAGTAAGGTCTACATTGTTGGTTAAGGGCTTGTAAATAAGCATTTGACAGTAAGGTCTACATTGTTGGTTAAGGGCTTGTAAATAAGCATTTCACAGTAAGGTCTACATTGTTGGTTAAGGGCTTGTAAATAAGCATTTCACAGTAAGGTCTACATTGTTGGTTAAGGGCTTGTAAATAAGCATTTCACAGTAAGGTCTACATTGTTGGTTAAGGGCTTGTAAATAAGCATTTCACAGTAAGGTCTACATTGTTGGTTAAGGGCTTGTAAATAAGCATTTGACAGTAAGGTCTACATTGTTGGTTAAGGGCTTGTAAATAAGCAATTTCACAGTAAGGTCTACATTGTTGGTTAAGGGCTTGTAAATAAGCATTTCACAGTAAGGTCTACATTGTTGGTTAAGGGCTTGTAAATAAGCATTTCACAGTAAGGTCTACATTGTTGGTTAAGGGCTTGTAAATAAGCATTTCACAGTAAGGTCTACATTGTTGGTTAAGGGCTTGTAAATAAGCATTTCACAGTAAGGTCTACATTGTTGGTTAAGGGCTTGTAAATAAGCATTTCACAGTAAGGTCTACATTGTTGGTTAAGGGCTTGTAAATAAGCATTTGACAGTAAGGTCTACATTGTTGGTTAAGGGCTTGTAAATAAGCATTTCACAGTAAGGTCTACATTGTTGGTTAAGGGCTTGTAAATAAGCATTTCACAGTAAGGTCTACATTGTTGGTTAAGGGCTTGTAAATAAGCATTTCACAGTAAGGTCTACATTGTTGGTTAAGGGCTTGTAAATAAGCATTTCACAGTAAGGTCTACATTGTTGGTTAAGGGCTTGTAAATAAGCATTTGACAGTAAGGTCTACATTGTTGGTTAAGGGCTTGTAAATAAGCATTTCACAGTAAGGTCTACATTGTTGGTTAAGGGCTTGTAAATAAGCATTTCACAGTAAGGTCTACATTGTTGGTTAAGGGCTTGTAAATAAGCATTTCACAGTAAGGTCTACATTGTTGGTTAAGGGCTTGTAAATAAGCATTTCACAGTAAGGTCTACATTGTTGGTTAAGGGCTTGTAAATAAGCATTTCACAGTAAGGTCTACATTGTTGGTTAAGGGCTTGTAAATAAGCATTTCACAGTAAGGTCTACATTGTTGGTTAAGGGCTTGTAAATAAGCATTTGACAGTAAGGTCTACATTGTTGGTTAAGGGCTTGTAAATAAGCATTTCACAGTAAGGTCTACATTGTTGGTTAAGGGCTTGTAAATAAGCATTTGACAGTAAGGTCTACATTGTTGGTTAAGGGCTTGTAAATAAGCATTTCACAGTAAGGTCTACATTGTTGGTTAAGGGCTTGTAAATAAGCATTTCACAGTAAGGTCTACATTGTTGGTTAAGGGCTTGTAAATAAGCATTTCACAGTAAGGTCTACATTGTTGGTTAAGGGCTTGTAAATAAGCATTTCACAGTAAGGTCTACATTGTTGGTTAAGGGCTTGTAAATAAGCATTTCACAGTAAGGTCTACATTGTTGGTTAAGGGCTTGTAAATAAGCATTTGACAGTAAGGTCTACATTGTTGGTTAAGGGCTTGTAAATAAGCATTTCACAGTAAGGTCTACATTGTTGGTTAAGGGCTTGTAAATAAGCATTTGACAGTAAGGTCTACATTGTTGGTTAAGGGCTTGTAAATAAGCATTTCACAGTAAGGTCTACATTGTTGGTTAAGGGCTTGTAAATAAGCATTTCACAGTAAGGTCTACATTGTTGGTTAAGGGCTTGTAAATAAGCATTTCACAGTAAGGTCTACATTGTTGGTTAAGGGCTTGTAAATAAGCATTTCACAGTAAGGTCTACATTGTTGGTTAAGGGCTTGTAAATAAGCATTTGACAGTAAGGTCTACATTGTTGGTTAAGGGCTTGTAAATAAGCATTTCACAGTAAGGTCTACATTGTTGGTTAAGGGCTTGTAAATAAGCATTTCACAGTAAGGTCTACATTGTTGGTTAAGGGCTTGTAAATAAGCATTTCACAGTAAGGTCTACATTGTTGGTTAAGGGCTTGTAAATAAGCATTTCACAGTAAGGTCTACATTGTTGGTTAAGGGCTTGTAAATAAGCATTTCACAGTAAGGTCTACATTGTTGGTTAAGGGCTTGTAAATAAGCATTTGACAGTAAGGTCTACATTGTTGGTTAAGGGCTTGTAAATAAGCATTTCACAGTAAGGTCTACATTGTTGGTTAAGGGCTTGTAAATAAGCATTTGACAGTAAGGTCTACATTGTTGGTTAAGGGCTTGTAAATAAGCATTTCACAGTAAGGTCTACATTGTTGGTTAAGGGCTTGTAAATAAGCATTTCACAGTAAGGTCTACATTGTTGGTTAAGGGCTTGTAAATAAGCATTTCACAGTAAGGTCTACATTGTTGGTTAAGGGCTTGTAAATAAGCATTTCACAGTAAGGTCTACATTGTTGGTTAAGGGCTTGTAAATAAGCATTTGACAGTAAGGTCTACATTGTTGGTTAAGGGCTTGTAAATAAGCATTTCACAGTAAGGTCTACATTGTTGGTTAAGGGCTTGTAAATAAGCATTTCACAGTAAGGTCTACATTGTTGGTTAAGGGCTTGTAAATAAGCATTTCACAGTAAGGTCTACATTGTTGGTTAAGGGCTTGTAAATAAGCATTTCACAGTAAGGTCTACATTGTTGGTTAAGGGCTTGTAAATAAGCATTTCACAGTAAGGTCTACATTGTTGGTTAAGGGCTTGTAAATAAGCATTTCACAGTAAGGTCGACACCGGATGTAGTCATGCACGTGACAAATAACGTGATGACTTTTTAGCAGGCCCCAGGGTGCCACATAATAACTGTGTGTTTCTACTCACACTGCATCACTTTCACCCCCTTCCCCTGAGGCATCCACAGCCCCTTGGTGTGGGCCTGAGCCAGGAAGTCTCTACCATCCTCATTTCCTGGATCAGCAGGAATACAGTCCTCTGGTTTGTAGTCTTCCTAAAAAAACAGCCCCTGTGTTTCAAGTAGAAGCAAGATGACACATATTCCAGTTTCCATAGCAATCCCTTCACTGATAGCTAGCTAGCTACAGCTCGTCTATCACAGTAATGATTTACCTGGCAGTGAGCAGTCATAATGACCTGCCCTTACTATACCTTACTGAATCCAGGAGGTTTTTCATAACTGCATAGAGGGGAAAAGAAAACAATGGTGGTGAGAATAAATATGATAATATACTTTGTGTTTAGGTAGGTACCCCTGTTCAAGTCAGGGGCAAAGCACCTTGTCGAGCCATGCTACAGAACCGATCTAGTTAAATTGTCTTTGCTGAAAGCTACAGTAATATAACAATGATAGGCAGTTTCTTGGTAAATCACAAGGCCGATCAACTACACTGTTATGTTTTATTCATCCACAAGTTCGTTACCACCGAAGCACGTGTGGTTTACTTACGTCTTCACATGATTCAGCTTTTGCACTTCTTGGTTCAGTTTTTGTCGCTTGTTTCTTGAGTTTTTCCACATCGTCTTTTGATTCATTGTGCCTCTTTCGACTAGACATTGCAACGACATTGGATAACTGTGTTAATAAAATAACCCTTTAATTTCAGTTTGATACGATTTCTCGAACACCAATACATTCGGGACAAAGCGTAGTTATTTTCTGCTTCTGATTGCGCATGCCATCGCAGCGCCGTCTACATCTCAGAGAGAGTCGAGCATGCCTGGTCCCAATTGAGGCTGTTTTCACCCTGGTTTTAATATCTATGCCGGGTTTTCGCAGGTGTTTATTTGCGTATTATCATATACATCCAGGACTATACTTTGAATAAAAAGGTGAGGTCTGTAGTGGTTTACAAAGTATTCATACTGTACCCTTCTTTTGAGTTGTATTGCAGTTACCCGACAGTATTTCCAGCTACCAACTGTAGAATCAACTCTATAATATGCTTATAAACAGTCTGTATGTAGAGGTATTGAAGGGGCAGCCCGGGATAGATACATCTCTTTTTGGACTCTTAAATGAATGATATTCTTCAAGAATCAATGACTATATATACACTGCTCAAAACAATAAAGGGAACACTAAAATAACACATCCTAGATCTGAATGAATGAAATATTCTTATTAAATACTTTTTTCTTTACATAGTTGAATGTGCCGACAACAAAATCATACAAAAATGATCAATGGAAATCAAATTTATCAACCCATGGAGGTCTGGATTTGGAGTCACACTCAAAAGGAAAGTGGAAAACCACACTACAGGCTGATCCAACTTTGATGTAATGTCCTTAAAACAAGTCAAAACGAGGCTCAGTAGTGTGTGGCCTCCACGTGCCTGTATGACCTCCCTACAACGCCTGGACATGCTCCTGATGAGGTGGCGGATGGTCTCCTGAGGGACCTCCTCCCAGACCTGGACTAAAGCATCCGCCAACTCCTGGACAGTCTGTGGTGCAACGTGGCGTTGGTGGATGGAGCGAGACATGATGTCCCAGATGTGCTCAATTGGATTCAGGTCTGGGGAACAGGCAGGCCAGTCCATAGCATCAATGCCTTCCTCTTGCAGGAACTGCTGACACACTCCAGCCACATGAGGTCGAGCATTGTCTTGCATTAGGAGGAACCCAGGGCCAACCGCACCAGCATATGGTCTCACAAGGGGTCTGAGGATCTCATCTCGGTACCTAATGGCAGTCAGACTACCTCTGGCGAGCACATGGAGGGCTGTGCGGCCCCGCAAAGAAATGCCACCCCACACCATGACTGACCCACCGCCAAACCGGTCATGCTGGAGGATGTTGCAGGCAGCAGAACGTTCTCCACGGCATCTCCAGACTCTGTCACATCTGTCACGTGCTCAGTGTGAACCTGCTTTCATCTGTGAAGAGCACAGGGCACCAGTGGCGAATTTGCCAATCTTGGTGTTCTCTGGCAAATGCCAAACGTCCTGCACGGTGTTGGGCTGTAAGCACAACCCCCAGCTGTGGACGTTGGGCCCTCATACCACCCTCATGGAGTCTGTTTCTGACCATTTGAGCAGACACATGCACATTTGTGGCCTGCTGGAGGTCATTTTGCAGGGCTCTGGCAGTGCTCCTCCTGCTCTACCTTGCACAAAGGCGGAGGTAGTGGTCCTGCCGCTGGGTTGTTGCCCTCCTACGGCCTCCTCCACCTCTCCTGATGTACTGGCCTGTCTCCATGCTCTGGACACTACGCTGACAGACACAGCAAACCTTCTTGCCACAGCTCGCATTGATGTGCCATCCTGGATGAGCTGCACTACCTGAGCCACTTGTGTGGGTTGTAGACTCCGTCTCATGCTACCACTAGAGTGAAAGCACCACCAGCATTCAAAAGTGACCAAAACATCAGCCAGGAAGCATAGGAACTGAGAAGTGGTCTGTGGTCACCACCTGCAGAACCACTCCTTTATTGGGGGTGTCTTGCTAATTGCCTATATATATATATATATACATACATACACACTACTTAAAAATGTCTCATAAACTGTTCAACTGGCAAAACCCATAAACTTGCTTTACTCCATTGTTTGTAAACAATATTGTAAACAAACCGTGTTCAAAACATGTACCATGTATCAAAAACAAGTACCCTTTAAAAAGTTTTTATTTCTAGCACTTAATGAGAGACTTCTGTTTTGTGAAAACTGCCACTGTGAACACATTGCAACACTGACAGTCGACTTAGTGCCTTCAGAAACTAAAATGGATCAAAAAATATATTTAGAAAAAAACTCAGCAATCTACACACAATACCCCATAATGATAAGTGAAAACAGGTTTCTAGAAATCGTTGCATATTTATTCAACATAAAAAACATACCTTATTTACATAAGTTTTTAGACCCTTTGCTATGAGACTCGAAATTGAGCTCAGGTGCATCCTGTTTCCATTGATCATCCTTGAGATGTTTCTACAACTTGGAGTCCACTTGTGAGAAATTCAATTGATTGGACATGATTTGGAAAAGTACAAACCTGACTATATAAGTCCAAAAGTTGACGGTGCATGTCAGAGCTAAAACCAAGCCATGAGGTCGAAGGAATTGTCCGCAGACCTCCACCACAGTAGTGTCAAAAAAACAGATCTGGTGAAGGTTACCAAGAACTTCTGCAGCATTCAAGGTCCCCAAGAACACAGTGGCCTCCATCAAAAAATGTCAACCTGTTTTTGCTTTGTCATTATGGGTTATTGTGTGTAGATTGACTAGGGGGGAAAAAACAAATGTATCAATTTTAGAGTAAGGCTGTAACCTAACAATGTGGAAAATGTCAAGGGGTCTGAATACTTTCAGAAGGCACTGTATCTTCATGAGTTCTGTCATTCAACACAGTAATATTTCAATTGAAAAAGTTTATTTCAGAGAAGCAAAGTGTAGAAGGAATATAAATGTGAGGTCATTCAGGATTATATGCAATGATACAGACCCACACATTGGATTAATTACAACCACAGAAAATCTGTTATAAATTGTGTTGGATCAAAGCAGCCATTACAACATGCAGTCTAATAGTAATTGTGAATATGAACTTACTAACAGGTAAGAAATGAAAACCATCAATAACAAGAAACAGAACTATTGTAAAATTTAAAAAAATGTAGTTAAATCGCATCACAAGTTTCAGGCCTATCGCCTATTTCATTATAAACAGTTGATGTGTCCGATTCACCCAAATATGATTCTCAAAACCATCAGTAAACAAACATGTGTTTGGCACAGTGATCATAAGATAGTAACAAATGATCAGCCCTACCTGGCTGGTGATCCAACAAGAGAGAGAGTTTCAAGAAGACATGCCCTGTGGAGTTCCCCAAAATAAACCCAGAAAAAAATGTAAACCAGAGGACAACAACCAAGTGATAAAGTAGTATGAAACTCAAGCATTAACTAAGTCCTATTTATCATAAATGTGATTGTAACAAATAAAAATCACCCTCTCAATCAAAACGTCCTATAACTCCAAACAATTTATTTTGCTTGTCTCATCATAAATGCCATGGAAGAGAGGGGTGAGCTTTGCCATCCGATGCCAATCCCACCATCCAATTGGGACAGTGGAATTCCTGAGTGATGTGGGACCATTCCCAGTTGGGACAGTGGAATTCCTGAGTGATGTGGGACCATTCCCAGTTGGGACAGCTCTACGGAAGGGGGACCTCAGGGGCAGTTGGGGGGTGGCATGTGAAGAAAAAAAACATGCCCCTTTAATACTCTCAACAGGTGGCGCTGTGGCGCTTATTGACTGACAGCCGACTCCTCCCCCCTATAGCCTTGTTGTTCTGAATTCCAGCAGGACCATTCTAAGCAGGCCAGAGAGAGACTGGTTCAGTGTCATGGCTGACTCTTGGGCCCATGCAACGGAGCCCAGTGTTTGTCAGTCATTCAGAGGGAGGAGAGGAAGTCTTTGAGTCCTCCCTTGGTCTTGGTCTTTTGGTTGTCCTCCAGCATGAGGAACCTCTTGAGGCGGGAGAAGGCCAACTTCTTCACACCTGCGGGCTTTGAGGCCGAGGAGGAACCAGGGGTCTTAGAGGTTGACCTGAAAATACAGGAATACTGTCAGAATCTGCAAGCTGACACTGATTAAAGGTTAAAGAGCGATGGCCTTTAAAAAGCAACACATTCTTTGATAACAGCCTGTGTGGCATCAATATGAGTCAGAAACAGTTATTCTCGTGTCAAAATTGACTAATGTAAATAGGATTTTTTTTAAATCAGTCTCGCCTAAAATGGAGTTTGGAACATCTGTGCGCCACAACAGGTAAATGAAAGTTGGGTTTTGATGTGCCGATGTTCATTTGTCCACTAACATGGGGTGAACAGCTGCGGTGATTACTCTCTATCCAATAGCATCGACAGTGAGACAGAGCTGCCCAGCAGCCCCGACTTTGTTTACATCAGAGTTTTGAGAAATAGCTTACTTAGATGTACAATTGCTCAACTAAAACATCATTGGCGAAAACTTCAAAATGAATTACAGTTATATTAAATTAATTTTGGGGATTTTGAGTAAGTGAAATAGGCTTCTACAGTGTCTCATATGGGAGACGAACATCATTAACCAAATGCGTAATTCATCAGGAAACACCTCCAAGATTGAAATCAATTGTTTCTAAATCACTGTGTTCAGTGACCACACAGTGGCCATCAGTTGAGTGATACCATCTATTGCCCTCACATCTCAAGAAGTCCCTTAAAAATGCAGATTTTCAGCCAAGCGAGATGGTCAATAGAAGTAAAAATGGGTAACATTTGAGGTACCGGTGGCCTGGTATGGTTTGTTTACCTTGGCGTACTGCAGGGCGTCTTGTCTTTGGAGGCGTTGGTTCTGTTGGTGGACTGGGGAGTCTTGTGTTTGGAGGCAGACTTTGGGATGCCCATGGCGTTGGTTCTGTTGGTGGACTGGGGAGTCTTGTGTTTGCCTGCGCTCCAGGGGGTGCAGTGGCTCTTGGAGAGAGTGGCTATGAAGTTTCTGTTGATGCCGTTATGCTTGGACGTGCTGTTACAGGTGTGGCATGTAACCACCTGGGACGGTGAGAGGAGGAGTGGAGTAAATTAGAAGTAATGATGTCTCTATTTACAGGTGGATTCACACAGGGAACATGATTCTCATGTGGAGATGACAAGAGGACACAACGTGTCTCCAAGATTAAATCAAATATTATTGGTCACATACACATGGCTAGCAGCTGTTAATGCGAGTGTAGCGAAATGCTTGAGCTTCTAGTTCCAACAGTTCAGTAATATCTAACAATTCCCAACAACAACCTAATACACACAAATCTAAAGGGGTGAATGAGAATATGTAAATAAGTATATGGATGAGCGATGGCCGAGCGGCATAGGCAAGGTGCAGTAGAAGGTATAAAATACAGTATATACACACGTGATATGAGTACTATAAGATATGTAAACACTATTAAAGTGGTATTATTTAAAGTGGCATCGTTTAAAGTGACTAGTGATCCATTTATTAAAGTTTCCAGTGATTGGGTCTTAACACAGTATATACATTAACTCCAAGATTAACTCCCTGGGCACCAGGAGCACACAGGCCCGGTCTCCCTGTTCTGAAAACCCACATCCAGACCACTCTTTTTCCATTCACACATGTCAATAGAAACAGGATGACGATCATGATTGTGTTTTGACAGGTTATTGGGCTTAGCCTATTTTCAGCAGCTACACAGCCCCAGATGTCTAAATATAACAGTTTCTCTGATACACAGAATCACATCAATATTCCATACAACTACAGATGAAGTGCAATCCAATGCACTTTCAGAGCCTGGGTGGGTCACCTGCAGACTGCCCCATTCTGTCCATCCCATCGATTGCACTAACAAAATGTCCCCTGAGACCTGAGTGCAGAGGTGCCAGGGTGAGAGGCCAGAGGGGCCAGGGTGAGAGAACAGGGTGAGAGGCCAGAGGGGCCAGGGTGAGAGGCCAGGGTGAGAGGCCAGGGGGGCCAGGGTGAGAGGCCAGAGTGAGAGGCCAGAGGGGCCAGGTTGAGAGGCCAGAGGGGCCAGGTTGAGAGGCCAGAGTGGGGGCCAGGGTGAGGGGCCAGAGGGGCCAGGGTGTGAGGCCAGAGTGGCGGGCCAGGGTGAGGGGCCAGAAGGGCGGGCCAGAGTGAGGGGCCAGGGTGTGAGGCCAGGGTGAGAGGCCAGAGTGAGGGGCCAGAGTGAGAGGCCAGAGTGAGGGGCCAGAGTGAGGGGCCAGAGTGAGGGGCCAGGGTGAGAGGCCAGAGTGAGGGGCCAGGGTGAGAGGCCAGAGTGAGAGGCCAGGGTGAGAGGCCAGAGTGAGAGGCCAGGGTGAGGGGCCAGGGTGAGGGGCCAGAGTGAGGGGCCAGGGTGAGAGGCCAGAGTGAGGGGCCAGGGTGAGAGGCCAGAGTGAGGGGCCAGGGTGAGAGGCCAGAGAGAGAGGACAGAGTGGCCAGGGAGAGAGGACAGAGTGGCCAGGGAGAGAGGACAGAGTGGCCAGGGAGAGAGGACAGAGTGGCCAGGGAGAGAGGACAGAGTGGCCAGGGAGAGAGGACAGAGTGGCCAGGACAGAGTGGCCAGGGGCCAGAGAGGACAGAGGGGCCAGGGGAGAGGACAGAGGGGCCAGGGAGAGAGGACAGAGGGGCCAGGGAGAGAGGACAGAGGGGCCAGGGAGAGAGGACAGAGGGGCCAGGGAGAGAGGACAGAGGGGCCAGGGAGAGAGGACAGAGGGGCCAGGGAGAGAGGACAGAGGGGCCAGGGAGAGAGGACAGAGAAGCTACTGTGTGACAGAGGGCTAAAAGGAGAAGGCGCTCATATAACCTGAGTGACGCAGGCAACCAGAGGCCCGACTCAGTCACCCCCCCACCCCACTTCTCACAGCAGACAATTACTTGTAAGACTTGTCTCAGGAGGAAAACATTGGCTTACTAAACTCAGTTTCTCTCTGCATCTATCCTATATCTAGGTTACAAAATGGCCTGTCGTGTGTGTAATATGGACTTTCAAGCATGTCCTCCTGTTGTGCTTCTACAGCAAATATTGTGTGCAAGTAAACAAAATGCAATGCAATCTAGACCTAACAGATGTACTGTATGGCTTTGGCCATGCACAATTTCACTGACAAGCACATGCCTAATGACATCCCAAACCCTCTGATACCGACACTAATTCATTTCCTTAAGGAAAACTGCATGCATCCATAGATGTTCCGAAACAGAAACAAATCACGCAGTGTCATAAGATTCCAAGTCAGGCTGTTGACAGTGCTGAATGCTGATGCTGTGGAACAACTCACCGATACAAAAAGGTAGCCATGTTGCTGCTGAGATTTGATTTGGCAGAGTAGAGTTTCACTGAACCAGTGATTACCTGAGTGAGAATGTTTACTACTGAGCCCTGTGTGTCCAGCCTTATATAGCAGAGAGAAGCACAGAGGTCGAGTCCATCCGGAGCCCAACAGCTAGCCAGCCAATCGATCAACAGGAGGGGTGGAAGGGGGTGGAGCCTGTAGATGGGTTGACTGTTGTCACTGGCAACAGTCATATATATCCATATATACACCCTCCAGGAAAACTCTGGATTAAAGTGCTGGGGAAAAAACACTATGAAAACAGAGCGAAACTCTTGGATACCCTGAAAGCATTTAGCCGGGTTTGGTAAGGCCATATATGGAAGTGAGTCAATGTTGATATGCCCTAAAAACACACAACAATAAGGGGTGCCATTTTCATATATCATCATAGGCAGGGGACTCCCGACAGAGAAATGACTATTTTGACCATATTCGTTCAATCAATTTAAAAGGAATAGAAACACAATATGGATACAGTCATAGTGTTAGGCGAGTAGGTCGTTGATAGTGATGTTGAACATATCTGGTGCACCATTGATGCACCTCTGCATTTGTGAAGATAATCATTGATGAGGCTGTGTGAGAGGCCTGCATCCAGCAACCTCACAGGTCTCATGACCCATTTCCTGCAGCTGTTTCAGTACAGTGCTGCAGGGAGAGAGAGAGAAAGGGAGAGAAACTCCACTGAACTAGTTTCAATGTTTGGAATCACTTGGGAGTTTCTGGATTTTGGGGTAAACTGCACACAGAGACAAAGGTCTCCACCAGTTCATCTGACTGAGGAAGTAGATAAAGGGCCTCATTGCCAACATCCTGAAGTATCCCTTTAATCCTACATTTCAACTCATTAAGGAGTTTGAGAGCCCTGACAGAGAGCGGCCAAGGGGGTGGGCGTGTTTAGGGTGCCCAGGTACCTGTGGTGGATAGGTTATCATCATCAGCTGGCAGGCGATACAATCCTCTATCTAGTGTGTCATGACGGCGCCTAAGAAAAGTTTATTTTGCCCAGTGATGATTTGCACTTGGTCTGGTATGAACAATTGTTAAAGAGAACAGCTTTTATCTCCCTCCTCTAACTTAGCTCTACCTTTAACCAAATCAGAAATCCACCATGAGAATAAAGACAACACACTAACCCTCCTCCGGAAAGACCTATCAATTAGGCCTAAACGTTTGTCGAATAGTAACGAGAATCATGATACCGACTCAAATAAAATCTTGCCCAATCATCATCTAATTGACCCCTAATCCATGTATCGTCTGTGTGCTGAGTACCTACACGTGAGACACTGGCTGAGGACATTGAGCGCAGTGTGTTCATCAGCTCAATCTATTCTGTTGATTCTGGCTAGAGGGGTACAGACCTAGAGCGGTCTAGCTAGCAGCATGTAGACAGGGTATGTAGACTGAGGGGTCTAGACATCTGATAGTTTGCCAGGGATCAGGATATACAGCAACTAATATGGGCAGGCCAAGAATTTGAAGGGCAAACAAAACCACACAAGAGGCGTCAATAAAAGACCAAAAAGATTAACCCTTCATCATTGAGCATGAACAAAAATGTGACTAGACAAAGGTCACCAATTTATGACCGAAAGTTGACCACTGCAAATGTCAATCTCCTCGAGCCACCAAATGAAGAACAAAAGTAAACCCTTTTCTCCTTCCCAGAATGTCTGTCCATCACTTGAGTGTGAAAAAAAACATGCCTAGAGAAAAGTAATCAATTCATGACCAATAACTTGGCTGAACTGCAGGTGCAATTTATGCACTGTATATAAACAATTAAAGAGGCCTTGTGATGAGCTCAACGTCTATTAACTCCAGTGTCAGGTTACAGTGGTGATGAGCGGTAACTCGTGTGGCCCCATACAATCCTTCACCATCCATTCCCTAGCAACAGGGGCTATTGGGTAAAGTTTCCCCTACGTACAGGTCTAGGATCAGCTCACCCAATCCAAACCTTAACCATTTGATCAGAGTCTATCTTGGGGGTAAGTTCACCCTACTCCGCAGCAGACCTCCAGAGAGACCGGTCAAGTTTGGAATTTCTTTATAGCACATAGCCTAGATCCTTTTGGACTGGCGATCAGGCCTTGAAATGTCAACAGCACCTACTGGTTCTTTTAGACTTTAAATGATGCGATCGGCAGCAAAATACCCTGGTTCCACGTCTTTTTGACAGCACAAACAGATCTGGGACCAGATCAACAAAATATACCACAGATATTGTCTATGTGAACAGGGGTCAAAAGCAAATGTCTGTTCTCCTTGCATATTTCACAAGTTATTTTCCTTTGATCTAAATACAAAACATACAATTGATGAGTGCTCTGGTCAGTGTTCACAGAGGAGTTTAGGGAATTATTGTCATGCATATTCAACTGGTACTGGTCACTGTGGGTGTTGAGGCTCAAGTCAGTATCGAGAGGAGTCCAGCCACAGCTCAACACCTGTCTGTCAGTCACCTGGCTGAGTAGAAGAGGAAACTCTGAACATGATCAACCACGAAGCCACAGTGTGGACTGGTCCCAAGGCTACCGGTGTTTCACACTTTCCACCAACACAGGCACTCTGGCAAGTTGCACACACAGAGTAAATGTACCTACAAACTCAATGACCGACAGCCAGCCACACACATCGGACCACAAATATAAGCCACATTATGCACACTGATACATACAGTGCCTTACGAAAGTATTCGGCCCCCTTGAACTTTGCGACCTTTTGCCACATTTCAGGCTTCAAACATAAAGATATAAAACTGTATTTTTTTTTGTGAAGAATCAACAACAAGTGGGACACAATCATGAAGTGGAACGACATTTATTGGATATTTCAAACTTTTTTAACAAATCAAAAACTGAAAAATTGGGCGTGCAAAATTATTCAGCCCCCTTAAGTTAATACTTTGTAGCGCCACCTTTTGCTGCGATTACAGCTGTAAGTCGCTTGGGGTATGTCTCTATTAGTTTTGCACATCGAGAGACTGACATTTTTTCCCATTCCTCCTTGCAAAACAGCTCGAGCTCAGTGAGGTTGGATGGAGAGCATTTGTGAACAGCAGTTTTCAGTTCTTTCCACAGATTCTCGATTGGATTCAGGTCTGGACTTTGACTTGGCCATTCTAACACCTGGATATGTTTATTTTTGAACCATTCCATTGTAGATTTTGCTTTATGTTTTGGATCATTGTCTTGTTGGAAGACAAATCTCCGTCCCAGTCTCAGGTCTTTTGCAGACTCCATCAAAGTTTGAAATATCCAATAAATGTCATTCCACTTCATGATTGTGTCCCACTTGTTGTTGATTCTTCCCAAAAAATACAGTTTTATATCTTTATGTTTGAAGCCTGAAATGTGGCAAAAGGTCGCAAAGTTCAAGGGGGCCGAAAACTTTCGCAAGGCACTGTAAGCATCAATGAAAAACGAAATCCTTGCAGCGTGTAATGGAATCGGCAGCTATAGAAGAAATGTTCAAAACATCAACAGATTTATCTGCTCGACAGGTGGATTTTTCCTTTTGTCTTTATTGCAACAAAAGATGATTAAATGTGTTTTTCGAATAAACTCTGATTGCCAAATCATTTTTACGGTATGCTCCACCACACATTTATCTATAAATGCCTACAGCTTGCAAAATCCTATACAAATTGTTTTTTTTGCAGGACAAGTATTGTCCTGACTTTGAAGAATCCCTGACGTGCTTCACCTTGCTTTTCTGATTGGCTGGATGAAAGTTTCACCATCCAACTATTACACACCTACAGAAGTAAAAGATTCAGTGGCACGGACCATAGCAAACATTTCCTTATCTCTCTGCACCAGTTGCATACATAGACCCACGAGCTTCACATCAGACAGAATTAAGCTATGGGAAACTCATTCATCTTCCTCTTGAAACCTGGGGGCAACTAATGTGGAGTGATATACAATCAAGGGGCTTTACACCAGGAGATACAAATACATGAGTAAATAGGCTACATATAACTGAATATAATGTAGTGTGTGTGTGTGTAACCACAAGAACTCTAAAAGGGCATTCTCGAAATACAGAAGCTGTAACTAGAAAATAGATCTATAACTTCATTATACTAAAATACTTCCTACATTTACTGGCCAAATGGCCTAGTGAATGCCACTAACCAAGTCCTACTCAACAGCCATATAGGCCTAGGAAACATCTCCACTAATCCTAAAATTACAAACAGAAATGAGACATAAAAACAAAGCCCTCTTAAAGCTGGGATCTGTGACCCTTCATCTCGCTCTCCTTACATTATTTATCACCCTCTTCCTGAGCGAAAGACTTCGGTTGGCAAATAATGACAAGGAGGGAGGGGGGTTGTGGAGTAAGAGAGAGGGTGATAAATCTAATCTTCCTGTCTGTCTCATCAGCAGCTCCCACTAGAAGGTGTTGACAAATACCAGGAGAGAAGAGAGAGATAGGAGAGAGAGGATTCTTCCAATTATCTTCAGAGTGCCTCATCTGCTTTAAGGGTTATTCAGTACACTCACAACCACGCATGTCTACGGGGGCCTCGCACGTACACAGCTTGTGGAGCTCGGCTACTCACTGCTACTTTATGTCTGGCCGAGTGACCAGGGATCTCGAAGTTGAACGGTAAAAATATCTCTGCGAAAAATGCAGCTAAAGAGGATTCACTTACGAGTCAGACGAAAGGAGGGAAAATATCAACGTCTACACAATAGAGTTCTTTTGTTCAGGAAGCTCATCCAGAGTAACAATGAATTCATACTGATAATGAAGCCACTTGCTCTAGTACTGTTCAAATACACAGTGCTTTCTCTGGATGAAACTAACACACATTTGAAGTGAAGTAAACCACACTTCAGGAGAGGTCCTTGGTCCTAAAAAACTACCTACAGAGATCAAGCAATACAGATATCTAGCGGTATAATTTCCACTTGTGTACCTTTTGCAACCGAATTGGCCAAAATAACTACTCTCTCGTCGAACTACTTGTGTTTGACTGACGTAACCTAAGCGTTAATCTCCTTTGGCTTTGTCCCTCTCGGTCTCCACTAACTAAATGCTTTCTGTTCCTCTGTGATCGTCATCTAGCTGACCTATCACAACCTGACCCTGGCTGCCTAGGGATTCCTCAGTGAGCCTGACCAGAGTGAGTCTCTACGGGTCCAGAGCTGCATACCAAACAAGACCTGTTCCTCAGCTGCCATCTAGCTGACCCATCACAACAAGACCCTGGCTGCCTAGGGATTCCTCAGTGAGCCTGACCAGAGTGACCTACGGGTCCAGAGCTGCATACCAAACAAGACCTGTTCCTCTGTGACCCATCACAACAAGACCCTGGCTGCCTAGCTGGATTCACAACTGAGCCTCAGTGAGCCTGACCAGAGTGAGTCTCTACGGGTCCAGAGCTGCATACCAAACAAGACCTGTTCCTCAGTGAGCCCGACCAGAGTGAGGACTGAGTCTCTACGGGTCCAGAGCTGCATACCAAACAAGACCTGTTCCTCTGTGATCGTCATCTAGCTGACCTATCACAACCTGACCCTGGCTGCCTAGGGATTCCTCAGTGAGCCTGACCAGAGTGAGTCTCTACGGGTCCAGAGCTGCATACCAAACAAGACCTGTTCCTCAGTGAGCCCGACCAGAGTGAGGACTGAGTCTCTACGGGTCCAGAGCTGCATACCAAACAAGACCTGTTCCTCTGTGATCGTCATCTAGCTGACCCATCACAACAAGACCCTGGCTGCCTAGGGATTCCTCAGTGAGCCTGACCAGAGTGAGGACTGAGTCTGTACGGGTCCAGAGCTGCATACCAAACAAGACCATGTAGAAGCACTGCAGTTACAAAGAAAGGCTTTATAAATTGTGATTGATTTATTGACATAGCAATCTGTTGGCTCGCTCTCTGAGGGTTTCCCTCTAGAAAGTTGATGGGAGACTAGTGGTTTGGAAGGGGAATAGCTGGCCACTGTACAGGAAAGGGGAATACCCAACCTGACTTCAACACACTGGCAGTGACCAAAATCTGTCTTGCCTACTATGTACTGAAACGTACTGTGTGCTTATCATACTACATACAATCACCTACTATCAGCTGTTGTCAAACACGTTGTTGTGAAAACATGATTCTCTTCCTCAGTAGTGTGCAGCAAATTCTACTAGATGAAAAGCCTGAACGAATATGACATCGTGGAATTTAAAGCACACTACATTTTCAAAATTTCACTTACTATAAAACTTTTCATTTTCACATACCCAAAAAAGGTATGGGACAATGCCAGTATGGGACAATGCATTAGATGCTGCCAGAGATTTTCAATGAGGCAAAGTTTCGCCCGATATGAGTCTTCATTAAGCCATTTTCAGCTCCGACATCTAGAGGGCCTTGTCAAATCAAAATGGTACTTTCCTGATTCTGTGTCCCTGATGGAGAAAACTGCCCTCTGACCACGCTACTCTTGACATACACTATGTATACACAAAAGTATGTGGACACCCCATAAAAATTTGTGGATTCTGCTATTTCAGCCACACCTGTTGCTGACAGGTGTCATGCAAGCACAGTTGTGCAATCTCCATAGGAAAACATTGGCAGTAGAATGGCCTTACTGAAGAGCCCTGTGACTTTCAACGTGGCGCCGTCATCTTTCCAACATGTCAGTTCGTTAAATGTCTGCCCTGCTAGAGCTGCCCCGGTCAACTGTAAGTGCTGTTATTGTGAAGTGGAAACGTCTAGGAAAAACAAAGGCTCAGCTGCAAAATGGTAGGCCACACAAGCTCACAGAACGAGACCACCGAGTGCTGAAGTGCATAAAAACTGTCTGTGCTCGGTTGCAACACTCACTACCGAGTTCCAAACTGCCTCTGAAAGCAACGTCAGCACAAGAACTGCTCGTCGGGAGCTTCATGAAATGGGTTTCCTTGGCCGAGCAGCCGCACACAAGCCTAATATCACCATGCGCAATGCCAAGCGTCGGCTGGAGTGGTGCAAACTCTCCACTATTGGACTCTGGAGCAGTGGAAACGTGTTCTCTGGAGTGATGAATCACACTTCACCATCTGGCAGTCAGATGGAGAAATCTGGGTTTGGCGGATGCCAGGAGAACCCTACCTGCACCAATGCATAGTGCCAACTATAAAATTGGTGGATGAGGAATAATGGTCTGGGCCTGTTTTTCATGTTTCGATCTAGGCCCCTTAGTTCCTGTGAAGGGAAATCTTAACGTTACAGCATAAGGACATTCTAGAGGAATCTGTGCTTCCAACTTTGTGGCAACAGTTTGGGGAAGGCCCCTTCCTGTTTCAGCATGACACTGCCCCCAGGCACAAAGCGAGGTCCATACAGAAATGGTTTGTCGAGATCGGTGTGGAAGAACTTGACTGGCCTCCACAGTGCCCTGACCTCAAACCCATCGAACACTTTAGGGATTAATTGGAACGCCGACTACGAGCCAGGACTAATCACCCAACATCAGTGCCCGACCTCACTAATGCTCTTGTAGCTGAATGGAAGAAAGCCCCCGCAGCAATGTTCCAACATCTAGTGGAAAGCCTTCCCAGAACAGTGGAGGCTTTTATAGCAGCAAAGAGGAGACCAACTCCATATTAATGCTCATGATTTTGAAATGAGATGTTAGACGAGCAGGTGTCCACATACTTTTGGTCATGTAGTGGAGTTTTCTTATCTGAACTGGCTTATCAGTGAAGTGGATGGAAACTGCAGAGGTAGAGATCAGGCACATATCAGAGAGGAAGAGGTGAAATGAGAGGGTTTACGCCGACCGAAATTAAGACCACAATTTTTGTATGGAGGTTAATGAGTGTCGTATTTGGTCAACAAAAAATGTAAATGTTAATTTGCTTAGTTGATCGAATAGAAGTTTTGTAATGGTTAGCTTGTTACGAATGCACTGATAAGTGAACGCGCGTGGCAAAAAAACAACAAAAGTTGTGCCCGTTGTCCACGCATGCATCTGCCCTCTCATTGGCTGGAGTGGTCCCACCTGATCTCGCCTCCTCCCGCCTGCCTTCCATCTGTGAGGACATGTATTTCCATTGTTAGAGCGGTTACTTAACGATCTTGTCAATATACTAGATAGTCTTTGGTCATATTCACTAAAAACTTAACAGAAAAAAGGGACCAAAGCGGGGAGGGGCTACCTGAACTTGTCCAATAAGAAACACTTGTTTTTGTTGCAATTTTTTTTCTCTGTAGCAACATTTTTGTTACATTTTGCACAAATGAATACAAGTCTCACCAGAGCTGATGAGGAGCCCCTGAACCTCCGTAAGATGTCCATCTGAGCCAGGCTGAGCCTCTTGCCCTTGCCCTCCCTCCGCAACACGCTCTGCACCCTCACCGATGCATGCCGCTTGGGATGCAGCCGCATGTGGTGGTTGTCTGGGCGACGCCACTGGAAACAGAAGGGACAGAGCTCTTCTTCAGGGATGGGCTGGAACTTGGCTGGAGCTGGGAGAGGAGAGGAAGAATAAAGTACACATTGAGGGATGTGAAGTAATGTATGTGTTTATGGTACAGTATGAGGGTGTAGGTTAGGTTAGATGAAAAAAATAATGTGAACTATGGTAAAGGGAAATTTACAAAATATAACAGTGCTGAGGCCGTCGTTACATTTAACACAAAATAAACATTTGGGATAGAGTTGAGTGTCAAATGAAATATATTGAGTCCAGGGGATCATGAGTATGAAATAGTAAATAATTGTGATGATGAGAACTGTGCAGTACCGAGAGTGTGTGTCTCTCTCTCTCTCTCTGATGGGGACAGCTACCAGTACCCACCAGTGTAATTAACATGGGATTATAGTGTTTTCTTCCCTCATGCCTAGTGCCTACAGCACCATGCTGTATGTGCATTCTCATACTGTGCTTAAGCAATAGGTGTGATGAACATAGGATAAATGCAAGAGAAATAAACCAGCCTAAATTATAACTGACAAAATGATTTTGCCAAGGTTATAGCTACTTCTTACCTTTCATTCTCTGGTGTCTCCCCCTGAGAAACAAACACAGAAGAAAAGTTAGGTTTTTGTTGTGAAACAGCTGTCACTTAATTATTTATCTGCTTAGATAGAACAGTGTTTGATCTGAGGAGACTCCCATAGCTTGGAGTTTGTGTTTTGGGTTGTTTTTCTTTCACAACGCCTTGAGGGGCATCAATGCGGAGTTTGAAGGTGAAGTTTACTTTTCAAAAATTCTGCCAAACCTGAATTTGTAAGTTAATGTTGATTCATCTGTAAACTGAAGCAAGACTCGAGGTGCGTTTTGATACTCTTGAAACACTCTTACTAAACACTCCTATTCAGTGTTGAAAATGTAAACACAATTCACTTTTAACAAGTATGCCTAACTCCAACCACACTGCTAAGGGACATTTGCTATTGTGGAAAAAGTTTGCCAAGGGCTTCCAACGTTTGGCGGAAAACATCCGGGAGAAAAGCAAACAAGGATGTATCTACAATACAGGGCTTCCCACCTCCCTGTAGTCTGGGCTGTCTCTACTGTCTGCCTCTTATTTAGGATAAACTGTTGACTAGGCCTTTCATAAGTCACGCTACAATTAGCCACAGTACACTACGCCAAAAGTGACTCCTGATATTTGCAGTCAGGCAACAAACAGGGCGGCACGGGCAGCGGCGAGAGATGGGATAGGGGGCCTCGTGTGGGGCTTTAATCTCACGCTGACCTGCCGAAGGACTGTCACGGAGACACTGACAGCGGTTTGCTAGTCACACACCGTGGCTATAGAGAGATGGGATAGGGGGCCTCGCGTGGGGCTTTAATCTCACGCTGACCTGCCGAAGGACTGTCACGGAGACACTGACAGCGGTTTGCTAGTCACACACCGTGGCTATAGAGAGATGGGATAGGGGGCCTCGCGTGGGGCTTTAATCTCACGCTGACCTGCCGAAGGACTGTCACGGAGACACTGACAGCGGTTTGCTAGTCACACACCGTGGCTATAGAGAGATGGGATAGGGGCCTCGCGTGGGGCTTTAATCTCACGCTGACCTGCCGAAGGACTGTCACGGAGACACTGACAGCGGTTTGCTAGTCACACACCGTGGCTATAGAGAGATGGGATAGGGGGCCTCGCGTGGGGCTTTAATCTCACGCTGACCTGCCGAAGGACTGTCACGGAGACACTGACAGCGGTTTGCTAGTCACACACCGTGGCTATAGAGAGATGGGATAGGGGGCCTCGCGTCGGGCTTTAATCTCACGCTGACCTGCCGAAGGACTGTCACGGAGACACTGACAGCGGTTTGCTAGTCACACACCGTGGCTATAGAGAGATGGGATAGGGGGCCTCGCGTGGGGCTTTAATCTCACGCTGACCTGCCGAAGGACTGTCACGGAGACACTGACAGCGGTTTGCTAGTCACACACCGTGGCTATAGAGAGATGGGATAGGGGGCCTCGCGTGGGGCTTTAATCTCACGCTGACCTGCCGAAGGACTGTCACGGAGACACTGACAGCGGTTTGCTAGTCACACACCGTGGCTATAGAGAGATGGGATAGGGGCCTCGCGTGGGGCTTTAATCTCACGCTGACCTGCCGAAGGACTGTCACGGAGACACTGACAGCGGTTTGCTAGTCACACACCGTGGCTATAGAGAGATGGGATAGGGGGCCTCGCGTGGGGCTTTAATCTCACGCTGACCTGCCGAAGGACTGTCACGGAGACACTGACAGCGGTTTGCTAGTCACACACCGTGGCTATAGAGAGATGGGATAGGGGGCCTCGCGTGGGGCTTTAATCTCACGCTGACCTGCCGAAGGACTGTCACGGAGACACTGACAGCGGTTTGCTAGTCACACACCGTGGCTATAGAGAGATGGGATAGGGGGCCTCGCGTGGGGCTTTAATCTCACGCTGACCTGCCGAAGGACTGTCACGGAGACACTGACAGCGGTTTGCTAGTCACACACCGTGGCTATAGAGAGATGGGATAGGGGGCCTCGCGTGGGGCTTTAATCTCACGCTGACCTGCCGAAGGACTGTCACGGAGACACTGACAGCGGTTTGCTAGTCACACACCGTGGCTATAGAGAGATGGGATAGGGGGCCTCGCGTGGGGCTTTAATCTCACGCTGACCTGCCGAAGGACTGTCACGGAGACACTGACAGCGGTTTGCTAGTCACACACCGTGGCTATAGAGAGATGGGATAGGGGCCTCGCGTGGGGCTTTAATCTCACGCTGACCTGCCGAAGGACTGTCACGGAGACACTGACAGCGGTTTGCTAGTCACACACCGTGGCTATAGAGAGATGGGATAGGGGGCCTCGCGTGGGGCTTTAATCTCACGCTGACCTGCCGAAGGACTGTCACGGAGACACTGACAGCGGTTTGCTAGTCACACACCGTGGCTATAGAGAGATGGGATAGGGGGCCTCGCGTGGGGCTTTAATCTCACGCTGACCTGCCGAAGGACTGTCACGGAGACACTGACAGCGGTTTGCTAGTCACACACCGTGGCTATAGAGAGATGGGATAGGGGCCTCGCGTGGGGCTTTAATCTCACGCTGACCTGCCGAAGGACTGTCACGGAGACACTGACAGCGGTTTGCTAGTCACACACCGTGGCTATAGAGAGATGGGATAGGGGGCCTCGCGTGGGGCTTTAATCTCACGCTGACCTGCCGAAGGACTGTCACGGAGACACTGACAGCGGTTTGCTAGTCACACACCGTGGCTATAGAGAGATGGGATAGGGGGCCTCGCGTGGGGCTTTAATCTCACGCTGACCTGCCGAAGGACTGTCACGGAGACACTGACAGCGGTTTGCTAGTCACACACCGTGGCTATAGAGAGATGGGATAGGGGGCCTCGCGTGGGGCTTTAATCTCACGCTGACCTGCCGAAGGACTGTCACGGAGACACTGACAGCGGTTTGCTAGTCACACACCGTGGCTATAGAGAGATGGGATAGGGGGCCTCGCGTGGGGCTTTAATCTCACGCTGACCTGCCGAAGGACTGTCACGGAGACACTGACAGCGGTTTGCTAGTCACACACCGTGGCTATAGAGAGATGGGATAGGGGCCTCGCGTGGGGCTTTAATCTCACGCTGACCTGCCGAAGGACTGTCACGGAGACACTGACAGCGGTTTGCTAGTCACACACCGTGGCTATAGAGAGATGGGATAGGGGCCTCGCGTGGGGCTTTAATCTCACGCTGACCTGCCGAAGGACTGTCACGGAGACACTGACAGCGGTTTGCTAGTCACACACCGTGGCTATAGAGAGATGGGATAGGGGGCCTCGCGTGGGGCTTTAATCTCACGCTGACCTGCCGAAGGACTGTCACGGAGACACTGACAGCGGTTTGCTAGTCACACACCGTGGCTATAGAGAGATGGGATAGGGGGCCTCGCGTGGGGCTTTAATCTCACGCTGACCTGCCGAAGGACTGTCACGGAGACACTGACAGCGGTTTGCTAGTCACACACCGTGGCTATAGAGAGATGGGATAGGGGGCCTCGCGTGGGGCTTTAATCTCACGCTGACCTGCCGAAGGACTGTCACGGAGACACTGACAGCGGTTTGCTAGTCACACACCGTGGCTATAGAGAGATGGGATAGGGGGCCTCGCGTGGGGCTTTAATCTCACGCTGACCTGCCGAAGGACTGTCACGGAGACACTGACAGCGGTTTGCTAGTCACACACCGTGGCTATAGAGAGATGGGATAGGGGGCCTCGCGTGGGGCTTTAATCTCACGCTGACCTGCCGAAGGACTGTCACGGAGACACTGACAGCGGTTTGCTAGTCACACACCGTGGCTATAGAGAGATGGGATAGGGGGCCTCGCGTGGGGCTTTAATCTCACGCTGACCTGCCGAAGGACTGTCACGGAGACACTGACAGCGGTTTGCTAGTCACACACCGTGGCTATAGAGAGATGGGATAGGGGGCCTCGCGTGGGGCTTTAATCTCACGCTGACCTGCCGAAGGACTGTCACGGAGACACTGACAGCGGTTTGCTAGTCACACACCGTGGCTATAGAGAGATGGGATAGGGGGCCTCGCGTGGGGCTTTAATCTCACGCTGACCTGCCGAAGGACTGTCACGGAGACACTGACAGCGGTTTGCTAGTCACACACCGTGGCTATAGAGAGATGGGATAGGGGGCCTCGCGTGGGGCTTTAATCTCACGCTGACCTGCCGAAGGACTGTCACGGAGACACTGACAGCGGTTTGCTAGTCACACACCGTGGCTATAGAGAGATGGGATAGGGGGCCTCGCGTGGGGCTTTAATCTCACGCTGACCTGCCGAAGGACTGTCACGGAGACACTGACAGCGGTTTGCTAGTCACACACCGTGGCTATAGAGAGATGGGATAGGGGGCCTCGCGTGGGGCTTTAATCTCACGCTGACCTGCCGAAGGACTGTCACGGAGACACTGACAGCGGTTTGCTAGTCACACACCGTGGCTATAGAGAGATGGGATAGGGGGCCTCGCGTGGGGCTTTAATCTCACGCTGACCTGCCGAAGGACTGTCACGGAGACACTGACAGCGGTTTGCTAGTCACACACCGTGGCTATAGAGAGATGGGATAGGGGCCTCGCGTGGGGCTTTAATCTCACGCTGACCTGCCGAAGGACTGTCACGGAGACACTGACAGCGGTTTGCTAGTCACACACCGTGGCTATAGAGAGATGGGATAGGGGGCCTCGCGTGGGGCTTTAATCTCACGCTGACCTGCCGAAGGACTGTCACGGGAGACACTGACAGCGGTTTGCTAGTCACAAACCGTGGCTATAGAGAGATGGGATAGGGGGCCTCGCGTGGGGCTTTAATCTCACGCTGACCTGCCGAAGGACTGTCACGGAGACACTGACAGCGGTTTGCTAGTCACACACCGTGGCTATAGAGAGATGGGATAGGGGGCCTCGCGTGGGGCTTTAATCTCACGCTGACCTGCCGAAGGACTGTCACGGAGACACTGACAGCGGTTTGCTAGTCACACACCGTGGCTATAGAGAGATGGGATAGGGGCCTCGCGTGGGGCTTTAATCTCACGCTGACCTGCCGAAGGACTGTCACGGAGACACTGACAGCGGTTTGCTAGTCACACACCGTGGCTATAGAGAGATGGGATAGGGGCCTCGCGTGGGGCTTTAATCTCACGCTGACCTGCCGAAGGACTGTCACGGAGACACTGACAGCGGTTTGCTAGTCACACACCGTGGCTATAGAGAGATGGGATAGGGGGCCTCGCGTGGGGCTTTAATCTCACGCTGACCTGCCGAAGGACTGTCACGGAGACACTGACAGCGGTTTGCTAGTCACACACCGTGGCTATAGAGAGATGGGATAGGGGCCTCGCGTGGGGCTTTAATCTCACGCTGACCTGCCGAAGGACTGTCACGGAGACACTGACAGCGGTTTGCTAGTCACACACCGTGGCTATAGAGAGATGGGATAGGGGCCTCGCGTGGGGCTTTAATCTCACGCTGACCTGCCGAAGGACTGTCACGGAGACACTGACAGCGGTTTGCTAGTCACACACCGTGGCTATAGAGAGATGGGATAGGGGCCTCGCGTGGGGCTTTAATCTCACGCTGACCTGCCGAAGGACTGTCACGGAGACACTGACAGCGGTTTGCTAGTCACACACCGTGGCTATAGAGAGATGGGATAGGGGGCCTCGCGTGGGGCTTTAATCTCACGCTGACCTGCCGAAGGACTGTCACGGAGACACTGACAGCGGTTTGCTAGTCACACACCGTGGCTATAGAGAGATGGGATAGGGGGCCTCGCGTGGGGCTTTAATCTCACGCTGACCTGCCGAAGGACTGTCACGGAGACACTGACAGCGGTTTGCTAGTCACACACCGTGGCTATAGAGAGATGGGATAGGGGCCTCGCGTGGGGCTTTAATCTCACGCTGACCTGCCGAAGGACTGTCACGGAGACACTGACAGCGGTTTGCTAGTCACACACCGTGGCTATAGAGAGATGGGATAGGGGGCCTCGCGTGGGGCTTTAATCTCACGCTGACCTGCCGAAGGACTGTCACGGAGACACTGACAGCGGTTTGCTAGTCACACACCGTGGCTATAGAGAGATGGGATAGGGGGCCTCGCGTGGGGCTTTAATCTCACGCTGACCTGCCGAAGGACTGTCACGGAGACACTGACAGCGGTTTGCTAGTCACACACCGTGGCTATAGAGAGATGGGATAGGGGCCTCGCGTGGGGCTTTAATCTCACGCTGACCTGCCGAAGGACTGTCACGGAGACACTGACAGCGGTTTGCTAGTCACACACCGTGGCTATAGAGAGATGGGATAGGGGGCCTCGCGTGGGGCTTTAATCTCACGCTGACCTGCCGAAGGACTGTCACGGAGACACTGACAGCGGTTTGCTAGTCACACACCGTGGCTATAGAGAGATGGGATAGGGGGCCTCGCGTGGGGCTTTAATCTCACGCTGACCTGCCGAAGGACTGTCACGGAGACACTGACAGCGGTTTGCTAGTCACACACCGTGGCTATAGAGAGATGGGATAGGGGCCTCGCTTGGGGCTTTAATCTCACGCTGACCTGCCGAAGGACTGTCACGGAGACACTGACAGCGGTTTGCTAGTCACACACCGTGGCTATAGAGAGATGGGATAGGGGGCCTCGCTTGGGGCTTTAATCTCACGCTGACCTGCCGAAGGACTGTCACGGAGACACTGACAGCGGTTTGCTAGTCACACACCGTGGCTATAGAGAGATGGGATAGGGGGCCTCGCGTGGGTCTTTAATCTCACGCTGACCTGCCGAAGGACTGTCACGGAGACACTGACAGCGGTTTGCTAGTCACACACCGTGGCTATAGAGAGATGGGATAGGGGCCTCGCGTGGGGCTTTAATCTCACGCTGACCTGCCGAAGGACTGTCACGGAGACACTGACAGCGGTTTGCTAGTCACACACCGTGGCTATAGAGAGATGGGATAGGGGGCCTCGCTTGGGGCTTTAATCTCACGCTGACCTGCCGAAGGACTGTCACGGAGACACTGACAGCGGTTTGCTAGTCACACACCGTGGCTATAGAGAGATGGGAGGGGGCCTCGCGTGGGGCTTTAATCTCACGCTGACCTGCCGAAGGACTGTCACGGAGACACTGACAGCGGTTTGCTAGTCACACACCGTGGCTATAGAGAGATGGGATAGGGGGCCTCGCGTGGGGCTTTAATCTCACGCTGACCTGCCGAAGGACTGTCACGGAGACACTGACAGCGGTTTGCTAGTCACACACCGTGGCTATAGAGAGATGGGATAGGGGGCCTCGCGTGGGGCTTTAATCTCACGCTGACCTGCCGAAGGACTGTCACGGAGACACTGACAGCGGTTTGCTAGTCACACACCGTGGCTATAGAGAGATGGGATAGGGGGCCTCGCGTGGGGCTTTAATCTCACGCTGACCTGCCGAAGGACTGTCACGGAGACACTGACAGCGGTTTGCTAGTCACACACCGTGGCTATAGAGAGATGGGATAGGGGGCCTCGCGTGGGGCTTTAATCTCACGCTGACCTGCCGAAGGACTGTCACGGAGACACTGACAGCGGTTTGCTAGTCACACACCGTGGCTATAGAGAGATGGGATAGGGGGCCTCGCGTGGGGCTTTAATCTCACGCTGACCTGCCGAAGGACTGTCACGGAGACACTGACAGCGGTTTGCTAGTCACACACCGTGGCTATAGAGAGATGGGATAGGGGGCCTCGCGTGGGGCTTTAATCTCACGCTGACCTGCCGAAGGACTGTCACGGAGACACTGACAGCGGTTTGCTAGTCACACACCGTGGCTATAGAGAGATGGGATAGGGGCCTCGCGTGGGGCTTTAATCTCACGCTGACCTGCCGAAGGACTGTCACGGAGACACTGACAGCGGTTTGCTAGTCACACACCGTGGCTATAGAGAGATGGGATAGGGGGCCTCGCGTGGGGCTTTAATCTCACGCTGACCTGCCGAAGGACTGTCACGGAGACACTGACAGCGGTTTGCTAGTCACACACCGTGGCTATAGAGAGATGGGATAGGGGGCCTCGCTTGGGGCTTTAATCTCACGCTGACCTGCCGAAGGACTGTCACGGAGACACTGACAGCGGTTTGCTAGTCACACACCGTGGCTATAGAGAGATGGGATAGGGGGCCTCGCTTGGGGCTTTAATCTCACGCTGACCTGCCGAAGGACTGTCACGGAGACACTGACAGCGGTTTGCTAGTCACACACCGTGGCTATAGAGAGATGGGATAGGGGGCCTCGCGTGGGTCTTTAATCTCACGCTGACCTGCCGAAGGACTGTCACGGAGACACTGACAGCGGTTTGCTAGTCACACACCGTGGCTATAGAGAGATGGGATAGGGGGCCTCGCGTGGGGCTTTAATCTCACGCTGACCTGCCGAAGGACTGTCACGGAGACACTGACAGCGGTTTGCTAGTCACACACCGTGGCTATAGAGAGATGGGATAGGGGGCCTCGCTTGGGGCTTTAATCTCACGCTGACCTGCCGAAGGACTGTCACGGAGACACTGACAGCGGTTTGCTAGTCACACACCGTGGCTATAGAGAGATGGGATAGGGGGCCTCGCGTGGGGCTTTAATCTCACGCTGACCTGCCGAAGGACTGTCACGGAGACACTGACAGCGGTTTGCTAGTCACACACCGTGGCTATAGAGAGATGGGATAGGGGGCCTCGCGTGGGGCTTTAATCTCACGCTGACCTGCCGAAGGACTGTCACGGAGACACTGACAGCGGTTTGCTAGTCACACACCGTGGCTATAGAGAGATGGGATAGGGGGCCTCGCGTGGGGCTTTAATCTCACGCTGACCTGCCGAAGGACTGTCACGGAGACACTGACAGCGGTTTGCTAGTCACACACCGTGGCTATAGAGAGATGGGATAGGGGGCCTCGCGTGGGGCTTTAATCTCACGCTGACCTGCCGAAGGACTGTCACGGAGACACTGACAGCGGTTTGCTAGTCACACACCGTGGCTATAGAGAGATGGGATAGGGGGCCTCGCGTGGGGCTTTAATCTCACGCTGACCTGCCGAAGGACTGTCACGGAGACACTGACAGCGGTTTGCTAGTCACACACCGTGGCTATAGAGAGATGGGATAGGGGGCCTCGCGTGGGGCTTTAATCTCACGCTGACCTGCCGAAGGACTGTCACGGAGACACTGACAGCGGTTTGCTAGTCACACACCGTGGCTATAGAGAGATGGGATAGGGGCCTCGCGTGGGGCTTTAATCTCACGCTGACCTGCCGAAGGACTGTCACGGAGACACTGACAGCGGTTTGCTAGTCACACACCGTGGCTATAGAGAGATGGGATAGGGGGCCTCGCGTGGGGCTTTAATCTCACGCTGACCTGCCGAAGGACTGTCACGGAGACACTGACAGCGGTTTGCTAGTCACACACCGTGGCTATAGAGAGATGGGATAGGGGGCCTCGCGTGGGGCTTTAATCTCACGCTGACCTGCCGAAGGACTGTCACGGAGACACTGACAGCGGTTTGCTAGTCACACACCGTGGCTATAGAGAGATGGGATAGGGGGCCTCGCGTGGGGCTTTAATCTCACGCTGACCTGCCGAAGGACTGTCACGGAGACACTGACAGCGGTTTGCTAGTCACACACCGTGGCTATAGAGAGATGGGATAGGGGGCCTCGCTTGGGGCTTTAATCTCACGCTGACCTGCCGAAGGACTGTCACGGAGACACTGACAGCGGTTTGCTAGTCACACACCGTGGCTATAGAGAGATGGGATAGGGGGCCTCGCTTGGGGCTTTAATCTCACGCTGACCTGCCGAAGGACTGTCACGGAGACACTGACAGCGGTTTGCTAGTCACACACCGTGGCTATAGAGAGATGGGATAGGGGGCCTCGCGTGGGTCTTTAATCTCACGCTGACCTGCCGAAGGACTGTCACGGAGACACTGACAGCGGTTTGCTAGTCACACACCGTGGCTATAGAGAGATGGGATAGGGGGCCTCGCGTGGGGCTTTAATCTCACGCTGACCTGCCGAAGGACTGTCACGGAGACACTGACAGCGGTTTGCTAGTCACACACCGTGGCTATAGAGAGATGGGATAGGGGGCCTCGCTTGGGGCTTTAATCTCACGCTGACCTGCCGAAGGACTGTCACGGAGACACTGACAGCGGTTTGCTAGTCACACACCGTGGCTATAGAGAGATGGGATAGGGGGCCTCGCGTGGGGCTTTAATCTCACGCTGACCTGCCGAAGGACTGTCACGGAGACACTGACAGCGGTTTGCTAGTCACACACCGTGGCTATAGAGAGATGGGATAGGGGGCCTCGCGTGGGGCTTTAATCTCACGCTGACCTGCCGAAGGACTGTCACGGAGACACTGACAGCGGTTTGCTAGTCACACACCGTGGCTATAGAGAGATGGGATAGGGGGCCTCGCGTGGGGCTTTAATCTCACGCTGACCTGCCGAAGGACTGTCACGGAGACACTGACAGCGGTTTGCTAGTCACACACCGTGGCTATAGAGAGATGGGATAGGGGGCCTCGCGTGGGGCTTTAATCTCACGCTGACCTGCCGAAGGACTGTCACGGAGACACTGACAGCGGTTTGCTAGTCACACACCGTGGCTATAGAGAGATGGGATAGGGGGCCTCGCGTGGGGCTTTAATCTCACGCTGACCTGCCGAAGGACTGTCACGGAGACACTGACAGCGGTTTGCTAGTCACACACCGTGGCTATAGAGAGATGGGATAGGGGCCTCGCGTGGGGCTTTAATCTCACGCTGACCTGCCGAAGGACTGTCACGGAGACACTGACAGCGGTTTGCTAGTCACACACCGTGGCTATAGAGAGATGGGATAGGGGCCTCGCGTGGGGCTTTAATCTCACGCTGACCTGCCGAAGGACTGTCACGGAGACACTGACAGCGGTTTGCTAGTCACACACCGTGGCTATAGAGAGATGGGATAGGGGGCCTCGCGTGGGGCTTTAATCTCACGCTGACCTGCCGAAGGACTGTCACGGAGACACTGACAGCGGTTTGCTAGTCACACACCGTGGCTATAGAGAGATGGGATAGGGGCCTCGCGTGGGGCTTTAATCTCACGCTGACCTGCCGAAGGACTGTCACGGAGACACTGACAGCGGTTTGCTAGTCACACACCGTGGCTATAGAGAGATGGGATAGGGGGCCTCGCGTGGGGCTTTAATCTCACGCTGACCTGCCGAAGGACTGTCACGGAGACACTGACAGCGGTTTGCTAGTCACACACCGTGGCTATAGAGAGATGGGATAGGGGGCCTCGCGTGGGGCTTTAATCTCACGCTGACCTGCCGAAGGACTGTCACGGAGACACTGACAGCGGTTTGCTAGTCACACACCGTGGCTATAGAGAGATGGGATAGGGGGCCTCGCGTGGGGCTTTAATCTCACGCTGACCTGCCGAAGGACTGTCACGGAGACACTGACAGCGGTTTGCTAGTCACACACCGTGGCTATAGAGAGATGGGATAGGGGGCCTCGCGTGGGGCTTTAATCTCACGCTGACCTGCCGAAGGACTGTCACGGAGACACTGACAGCGGTTTGCTAGTCACACACCGTGGCTATAGAGAGATGGGATAGGGGGCCTCGCGTGGGGCTTTAATCTCACGCTGACCTGCCGAAGGACTGTCACGGAGACACTGACAGCGGTTTGCTAGTCACACACCGTGGCTATAGAGAGATGGGATAGGGGGCCTCGCGTGGGGCTTTAATCTCACGCTGACCTGCCGAAGGACTGTCACGGAGACACTGACAGCGGTTTGCTAGTCACACACCGTGGCTATAGAGAGATGGGATAGGGGGCCTCGCGTGGGGCTTTAATCTCACGCTGACCTGCCGAAGGACTGTCACGGAGACACTGACAGCGGTTTGCTAGTCACACACCGTGGCTATAGAGAGATGGGATAGGGGGCCTCGCGTGGGGCTTTAATCTCACGCTGACCTGCCGAAGGACTGTCACGGAGACACTGACAGCGGTTTGCTAGTCACACACCGTGGCTATAGAGAGATGGGATAGGGGGCCTCGCGTGGGGCTTTAATCTCACGCTGACCTGCCGAAGGACTGTCACGGAGACACTGACAGCGGTTTGCTAGTCACACACCGTGGCTATAGAGAGATGGGATAGGGGGCCTCGCGTGGGGCTTTAATCTCACGCTGACCTGCCGAAGGACTGTCACGGAGACACTGACAGCGGTTTGCTAGTCACACACCGTGGCTATAGAGAGATGGGATAGGGGGCCTCGCGTGGGGCTTTAATCTCACGCTGACCTGCCGAAGGACTGTCACGGAGACACTGACAGCGGTTTGCTAGTCACACACCGTGGCTATAGAGAGATGGGACTTTGAACTGAAATCTGATGTTGGACAGCCTGACTCATGGTCAAGTCTCAGTAATGTCTCCAAACTACAGGCTGTATTGAAGTATTTAGATTGGGCTGGAGGGGAAGGGCTAGTGTCACAAACAGGGGTAATGAGGGGGAGAAGGAGACGGTGGGAACAAGTGGCAGTGAGATGCAGGAAAAGCGCTGGATGAGAACAACTAGGAGACAGAATAGTCTTCCTACAGTTGAACAACGTGATTCCTCATACTCCTCTGTTGGACTAACCAGCTTGTTCACATAAGGAATTGACATTAGATCATTCAAACAATACAGAGTTACAATTACACTTTTCTAGAAAACATGATCAACTTCTGACTTCTTTTAACTTTGGGTCGATCATCTATTAACCGGAATGTAACATCTGAAAACCTTCAGAAGTGAGATCAACAGCAGTGACCTAAGTCACATAACTACCAATCACTCCAGTTAATACAAACACTTCCACTTCCCGATCCCTCCTACCTCAGCCTCCAGTATTTATGCTGCAATAGTTTGTCGGGGGTCTTGGGTCAAACTGCTATATCTGGAGTATTTCTCAGGTCTTCTCCGGTGTGAATTTAACTATGCTTCCTGTAATTCTCTCTCCCCCCTCCCCTCCCGGAGGACCTGAGTCCTGGGACCATGCCTCGGGACTACCTTGCCTGATGACTCCTTGCTGTCCACAGTCCACCTGGCTGTGCTGCTGCTCCAGTTTCAACTGTTCTGCCTGCGGCTATGGAACCCTGACCTGTTCACTGTACGTGCTACCTGTCCCAGACCTGCTGTTTTCGACTCTCTCTCTCTACCGCATCTGCTGTCTCTAACTCTGAATGATTGGCTTAGGAAAAACCGACTGACATTTACTCCTGAGATGCTGACCTGTTGCACCCTCGACAACCACTGTGATTATTATTATTTGACCATGCTGGTCATTTATGAACATTTGAACATCTTGGCCATGTTCTGTTATAACCGCCACCCGGCACAGCCAGAAGAGGACTGGCCACCCTTCAGAGTCTGGTTCCTATCTAGGTTTCTTCCTAGGTTCCTGCCTTTCTAGGGAGTTTTTCCTGGCCACTTCTACACCTGCATTGCTTGCTGTTTGGGGTTTTAGGATGGGTTTCTGTACAGCACTTTGATATATCAGCTGATGTAAAAAAAGGTTTTATAAATACATTTGATTGATTGTCTGCCTGGTAGAGGCTCAATGAAAGACATCCCATCCCACTGTCCAGATGAGCCCCTGGAGATACAGAAAGGTGGGGCTCTCTGCCGTGCCAATCTAATTAACATTCTTCACATGAATCTCCTTTAAATGCATACTTAGTGGAAGATAAACACTGGCCCCCACTACCCAGTTAGAACAGGGCAGAGCCCACTTTAGGCCAGATGCTATCAACAAAGAGTTTAAAGTCTGGAAATCAGCAAGGCTCAGTCTCTGGGCCTCTATGGACATTTGATACAATCAGAGTGTGGAGGAGAGAGAGCAACGCCCCGTTTACTAACCAAACCTCAGAAATAATAACGCAGATGGTCCAATGCAACAGCTTGGCTAGAGTGGCAGGGGAAAAGAGGGTGAGGGATGGGGGCAAGCCCCCCCCAACACCCCCTGGTGGCTCTACAGATGGCAAGCCACCCCCCTCCTACCACCCCCTGGTGGCTCTACAGATGGCATGGCCCACAACTGGAGATTGCACGAGCAATCACGGGCAGCAGTCTGGGTCTCAGGCAGGGGAAGCTAGGAGAGGCGCAATCCCTCAGGGTCAAGGGGTGAGAGAAGGGAGGGGGTGACACTGACCAATGAGATGGGCAGGTGAGGGTTGGAGGGGGAAGGGTGGTGGGGAGAGAAGTCATCGACACCAAAGTGCCTCGGCGCTATGCCTGTGACGGTATAACGAGCTGCTTTGGTCAGCTTGGCCTCGGCCTGTCATAGCCCACATACCTCCCTCAGTGGCTTGACAGGAAATATGAGTAATGACACGAACACTGGAAACAAACACTCCAGTGACGCATGGCTGAAACCATAAGTGGAGACACAAACAGCAGGGAGGAACTTCAGGGAACCTTAGGTACGGTACGCAGGATGACTGCTCTGTGCATAAATAAGATGATAGAATGTCTGTATTATTCTACACATCCTTACAGGACATGCCACCAAGTTGGTTTGTTGAGGATCCTTTTCTCCTTACTCTCGTGACAGCTAGTACACTCAACACTTGTTTCTGTGTTTTGTTCCTCATGTAACCTATAACAAGATATGGTACCAATGAGTAGCCGAACACACAATTGTAGACTTGACATGTAAGAAAGGTCAAATCATCTGTGCTTGAGTGTGGCTCAATGGGTAACACCGACCACAACTATAGTTCTCATAGTCTATATCCCTTAGTCTATATCCTATATCCCTTAAACTCAACTCTGGACCTGGAAGCCAGTTCCACTGCATGTTTCCATTGTTCCCCTCTAATCAGGGACTGATTTAGACCTGGGACACCAGGTGGGTGCAATTCATTATAAGTTAGAACAGAAAAGCAGCCGGCTCCGGACCTCATAGGTTAAGAGTTAAGTATCCCTGGTCTATATAATGTGAGAGTGCGGGGTTCACATCATGGTTATTTCTGTGCTGCATCTTCCCTATCCGTTTAACACATAAGGAGAATCTATTATCCTTTCAAAAAATAAAAGGTCCAAACAGATTTTTTAAATAAAATGAATTAGACATTGTTTTTGGTGGAGTTCCCCTTGAATGGCTTAAAAAAAATGATCCATCTATTCAACATATATAACCCTCCAGGCTTGGACAGCTGTGATATCAGTAGGATCTGTTCAACACATTTCACATAAATCGGTTCTTTCCACAGAGAGACTCAAAAATCTGGATAAACTCTTAACGGGTAACCTAAAAGTAACGTTCCTTAAATCCATCCGTAAATCCATCCCGACCGGGCCTTTTATTTTCATTTCCATTTTAAAATTCTACCACAAATTTTCTGGCTCAGGTGAGTGAGAGGAAAAACAGACCAAGGGATTCAGAGGTTACTGGCCCAGGCCCAACTCAAACACAGTCCACACTACAGCAGCCAGTGGCTTAGAGGATTGCTCCAGGAAATGACACGTGACTTTCTCTAACTACAGTATAATGCCATCATCATTCTGTGAAATCAAAAAGGTGATGAAAATGGAATGAGTTCCTGTTTTGATTAGTGGGTCTCTATTTTTATTTGACCTTTATTTAACTAGGTAAGTCAGTTAAAAACAAATTCATATTTTCAATGACGGCCTGGGAACAGTGGGTTAACTGCCTTGCTCAGGGGCAGAACGACAGATTTTTATCTTGTCAGCTCAGGGATTCAATCTCGCAACCTTTCGGTTACTAGTCCAGTGCTCTAACCACTAGGCTATCATCTCATCATCTCAGACGGTTCTGAAATCATTTCTGTACATAGTAACAGATATGATTAGCATTCCTGATTTTTTTTGTTCAAATATAATTAGATCACTGAAAAATTAAGCTAATTGATTGCAGACAAATTAGCCATTTTAATTTATAGGATTCAGATATTCAACAAAAATTGTACCCAACATCCGATTTCAACAAAACTTCTTCCTACCAATGAGTAAGACAAAGGAATCCCCCCAAAAATGTAAAATGCCACCCACAGACCCCCCACATCCCAGTCCAACAACCAGTGTCAGTTCTCTGTAGTATGATGCTGTGGCTTGTGGTAATGCTTCCCCATACTACGTAATGTAATTCCCTGTGAATCTGGAGAGTTAAAAAAATAAAAATAACCCCTGTTCAGAGAAGTGTATCATTTAAGTCCCTTGCATTATTTACCATAAAGTAGTGTGAACATACCACGTTTTGACCACTAGATGCCACTGCTCCTGTATACCGCCACACTGTCCATGTTGCTGGTATAGTGTGTTTATTTAATAGAGCACCACATTTCCTTTTCAACTTTGGATAGAAAACCAATACATCTGTCTCATTATGAAAATAGATTGTCATCTTCACATTTCAAGCCATTCCTGTATGAAAGCAATTACGTTTTTCCTTCTTGGATATGAAGCAAGAAAATCCTAATATAGTGACATGCATTGGATTTGTGCCACAAATTATTAAGTGACAGACTGGCACCATTGTAGTGGTCTATCAGCTTCGAGCTCCGGAGCAGCGAGCTCTTAGCAATGTCATGGCATTGATTTCCCGGGGGGCTCGGGATGGCGAGCAGATAGCCAGAAGAACCAAGATGGTACGGCACAGTTTCTGGCGGCTGGGTTAGCTCATTAAGGCTGCCTGCTATTCGAATTGATGTATGCAAACATACAGGACAGGAGCATGCTAACTTAAAAAAATGGTATTAGACAAAGCAGGCCTGGTTAGGAACTACCTCTGTACATTGGCAAACGCGTGCTTGCGTGTGTAGCGTATCCATGGCTAATGTGTGTCCTGCTGGATATGTAGTTACAAAATGCATGACATTGTTTCAAGACAACAATAACTATACAAATTACATTGGTTCTAAAAAAAATTAAAACACTGAAAAGAACAATACAAAAACGGAACAAATTAACTTGGCATGATATTGAATTTCGTAAAGTTACACAATTTTAAATTAATTGCACTGTGCTACTCTGCCACCTAGTGTCACTATATGATCATTACATCATCAAATATGAACGAGATGTAGCTATTACGTTCTATGTAATAAAGAGAGCGCTTACATGAGAAAACGTGACTGCTCCGGACAAATGTCTTGATACAGTAGCGATGCATCCTTTAAAAACGTGTGACTTGAGCCTGTGGGGTCTGTAAAAGCCATGTTTCTCTGTCTTTGCCACCGACTCGAGAATCCGCGTGTGAGAAAGGCTGTTCACTTCCTGGCCGCCTTGTTTAACCTCTTTTGGAGCGTTGATAAGAGAAATAAGAGTTTAGAAGTCACATTACCTTGAAAATTATCTTCAAGAGCAATAGAAATCGATAAGATATATGATAGATAAATTATTTGTTTAGGTTTAAACAGTGATCATTCTCTTTGCATGATAGCCTACCCTACACTTTCCGTCCTAATGTTGCAATCCCACAATGCTTCAGGCTAAGCGCAAGCATTATGGGAAAGCGAGGAATAGCCCTGTGTGCCTCACTGGCTGTAGTTCGATTAATTTGTATGATACCCCGCTCAACCCATTATGATGATTTACATCGAGTATGAAACACGGAAAATAGTTTGAGAATGTCTTCAAACATTTAGGGGAATTGCAAACATATAATGCTATAATGCTTATATGACAGCCTCTATTTAGTAGGCTAGGCTAATCAGCATGTTCGTCTATGCCAATAGCCTAAATACCAGTCAAATAGCCGAATCATCATGTGATATCCTTGGCTTTAGGCCTTAAATAATTTCACCCCTTAGAAATAAATTAGAGCATTCACATCCCGTGCCCCATGAGTCTAAGGTTGGTCATTGTAAGCTGTCACTGTGGTCAGCTTGTAATAGAAGGTCAACTGGCCTACAGCACCTTCAATGATTGCTCTCATAGAAATGGATCCAGATGAAAGACTGGACATCATTACTACCAATAGAACTGAGGGTGAATGTTGAACACTGCCCAGCAGAATGAGAATGGACTGTTCGAGGAATCGAGTTTTCAGCGCAAATACTGGCACTGTTGGCTTGAAATGATACACCCTCAACTGCATCTGAGATCACAGAAGGACAGACAGACCTCCATGGTCTTACAAGCCCAGCTCTTGATAGATCCTGGAAAATAATAGCATTGACTTGCCTCCAGCAGAAAATTGCCCCAAGGGCAGTGGAAATGAAATGTGATATTTTAAAGCGATGGGGGAACCCACTGTATGACCTGCTCTCTCCCAAAAGAGTTGAATTCTCCACCAGTCTTCTGAGAAAAAGAACGCTGTACAACAGCTCTAGCTCTTAAAATCTCTTTAAAAAAATCGAATTTCAATCATTCAATTTGTTAACAATTCAGTTTTCATATTTTGAGAAAAAAAAATCCACTACTATGTTTTTGTGTCCTGTATTCTATTTATGCCGTGTATTATGTATTTTTCAGTGAAACATTTTTATGAAGTAAATTCTGCTTTTCGTCAGTTTTTTTCTGTAAGCAAAATTAATAGTCAAAGTCAATGTCAAACCGCGCGCGCTCGCAGCAGCAGATGACACTCGTCGCGCAGAGTGCGGCAAATATCAAACGAAGCAAGCAACACGGTCTTGCAGCCGACCCGCTATATAAGACTACGCAGAGATGTGAGTTGATGACAGAATAAGTAAAAGTGCGGCATTGTTAAACACGAATGATATTCTGTAGGACATGATGATGATGATGACTAGGCTAGAGACTGCCCCACGTCCCGAGTCCCTGAAGTGAGACACCTTCCGATGGTGTCCACGAAGCAGCATCGAACAGAGGTACGTCCCTTTTAAGAGCACCTTCTCGACAGGACTAGAGGGATTTAACGATCCGCTCATACTACTGGTAATTATGTGGATTTTATTACACATTGTTTATTATACGCCTATATGCTATTATTTTATTATTATTTTTTATTATTATTTTTAAATACATGTTTCGATTCCTATTGCGCTGATTAAGACCGTTGATATGATGTGATGTTGATGTCTCCAAAACGATCTATGTATCGTTTATGTTATTTATGTTATAATTGTTATGGAGGGGATAACGCATAATGACACATAGTGTTTCTTCTCTTTTTAGTCATATAGCTAAATGACACAATGTGATTGTGACAGTGATCTGACGGTAATACATGGAGTAGTCTAAAGTGTAAGTGATGGCCCCTCACTTTGTGGGAGAGTAAATATTCCACTTAATCAGGTGCTGTCAGACATGCGGGGCCCCCACCCTATAATAGATTAAAATAGCCGAGTATAGCAGTTGTGCGTTACAGCGGATCAAAAATACTTTAGCCTACCCTGGTTTTCTCTCACTTCAAATGTTACATTGGATTGCTGAGTTCCATTTCATTTAGTCAATGTTGTATGTGTGTGTGTGAATGAGAGAGAGAGAGAGAGAGAGAGCGAGAGAGAGAGAGAGAGAGAGCGAGAGAGAGAGCGAGAGAGAGCGAGAGAGAGAGAGCGAGAGAGAGAGCGAGAGAGTGAGAGCGAGAGCGAGAGAGAGAGACAGACAGAGAGAGGGAGAGAGAGAGAGAGAGAGACAGACAGAGAGAGGGAGAGAGAGAGAGAGAGAGACAGACAGAGAGAGGGAGAGAGAGAGAGAGAGAGAGAGAGAGAGAGAGAGAGAGAGAGAGAGAGAGAGAGAGAGAGAGCGAGAGATAGAGAGAGAGAGAGAGAGCGAGACAGACAGAGAGAGAGAGAGAGAGAGCGAGAGAGAGAGCGAGAGAGAGAGAGACAGAGAGAGAGAGAGACAGAGAGAGAGAGAGACAGAGAGAGGGAGAGAGAGAGAGAGAGAGAGAGGGAGAGAGAGAGATAGAGAGAGAGAGCGAGACAGAGAGAGAGAGAGAGAGAGCGAGAGAGAGAGAGAGCGAGAGAGAGAGAGACAGAGACAGAGAGAGAGAGAGAGGAGAGTGCTTACGTGCATTTTCGCGCGCTCTAGCATATCAAAAAATGTTATACTTTTAGATAAACATCAAAAAATGTTCGAGTCTCTAGTCTCACCAATCATCCACCTACTAGTAACGAATAACTGAAAGGGCTCTTCAATGAATGATGGGTGCATTAATTAGGGGTTATATATTCAAACCAAAAATGATGAAGATTGAAACTACTGTAATCAAGGAATTCCCGTCATTAATGCACATTGATTTAATATAACCTTTATACAATTGCTGTATATAATGGAACTGGATAAAGGATAATTAAAGGGACTGCGTCCAATCACACTGATGTGTCCACCTGACCTGGCGTGTGCATGTGGAATTAATGGCACGCCCTCTGAGACAGCGCTTTGAAGATGAGAAAAAATACCACTGCCACCTTGCTCAGCCTTCTGGGACGCGCGCGGTGCCCAGAGTCCTGTCTTTCCTTTCTAGAAGACCTTGAAGAACAGTGCAGGTGTTGCATCCTATCAAACTGAAGTCTCCACCTGACACGCCCATGTGGAATTATTTGGTGCCCTCTGAGCCAGCACTTTGACGAGATGAGAAATACCTGCTGCCACCTTGCTCAGTCCTCTGGGACGCGCGCGGTGCCAAGAGTCCTGTCTTCCCTCTCTAGAGGACCTTACAGCCCACATGAAAAATACTACAATACTATAGAATAATACAGTACTTACCATAGAATTCTGTAGTAAACTGTAGAATACTATACTACCCGATCGTGTGTAGTACCTACTATAGAATGTTTTAGTATACTGTAGAATACTATAGTAAATACTACAGTAAAGTCTGCAAAAAAAAGGTCTATTCAATGGAACTGGATAAAGGATCATTAAAGGGACAACAGGAAATACTACAGTATATTACAGTCTGCAAAAACACCACAATAAATACTACAGCATACTGCAAATACTACAGTATACTGCAATCCTTTATCCACTACAGTGAATACTATAGTATTTATACCATAGCATACTATAGTATTTGTTTCATGTGGGAGGGGAGGAGAGAGGAAAGGCAAACCAAAGAGCCAGCTATGCTATCAGTGTCATAACGCAACACATACTCCGATATTACTGACTGAGACGAGGAAATCAAGACAAGAAAGCGATATAGAACGATGTGGTGTATTTACATCACACATCCACATTATGAACTCACAGAGTTATTTCATCAATTTCTACTTAAGACTTTAATCAATTTTGACTTGCTTAGTCATATAAAGATGGCTTCCGTTTAGTATCTATGTAAAAAAATATGTTTATTTTTCTGCATATCTAAACATACCTGTTGAGCTGTCTGTATCCTCCTGACTGTTTTTTTTTTTTAAAGAAACGAAATATGCATCTCTGCTAAAATCTGGGTAAAAGATTGAAAGGAATGTGTCTTATTTAGTACATTTAGTAAATGCTTGCTTTTCTAAAGTCTACCAACCTTGCCAGCAGGCATGCCAGCTAAGCTAGTTAGACAAGTTAGCTACTGTAACTAGATTGATAGCCTGAAATGGCTTCTTGGTACCTAGTTATGAGTTTGGGAACCTAGCTGGGCTAGTTAAATGCCAACTATTCTTTTTTTTTTTTAACAGGAAAAATCGGAGGGGGCATGTGCCCCTATGCCCCCTATGGGCACGACACCTCTGAAGCTACCCTGCCCTTACCCTAGCCGACTAAACTCAACTCCACAATTTACTACAATGGAGTTGAGCTGTGACTAGTGTGGGCGGACTGGACCTCCGATGTCACGTAAAATTAAGTTCTTAACAAAAATGAATAGCCCACATTTCCAGATCAGTGTCGTGTGCAATTGTGGCTATTCTTTGGGTGCTGAAACCAGTCGTTTATTTATAAAAACGTCATTTTATGTGAGGTCGGAGCTCCAGTCCGCCTGACCCCATTCCTATGTCCTAATGATGCTGAATAGACTAGAGCAGTGTAATGGTTTTGTAATTAGTCACCTGAGTCAACAGTAAAAACTAATGAGGTTACTCAATGAGCAGCTCCAATGCCAAGTCTACTTCATGTATTCCAAAGCCTATCTGATCTTTACTACTCAGAGGGGTGCCTGTCTTGCTATTCGAGCACTACACATTTGTACCTTGATATCATTACAAAAAGACAAATTGCCCATTTCAGCTTATTGCCATACACTCCATCTTGATTTGGATTGTGTGTGTGCTTTTCCTGATTCCTGCCGACGTACCTCCTCTTAGGGCTGTGGAATACATTTATCCTTTCACTGCATTAGTTGGAAAGATAGCCAGGTATTCGTTGACATAGTCGTCCTCTCTGAATTATGGCCAGTTGTAAATGCTTTCATTTTGTTTTCAAGACCGAACACCATGTTGGAAACCATAACCAAGGCCAAACATGGGTAGCGACCAGCAGGGCACAACGTTGGCTAACATTCAAATATACATTTATTATATAGATTACAACAAACTTGTCTCTCTGGCATGTAATTACAAATCACATCAGCTCTATTCAGGCAATTTCTATCTGCAACATTCCACAACGTTTGCTTATTGAACATGGCCCTGCAGTGATAATTCAGTCAGGTTCATTAGGCTGTAAACTGGGTGTAGTCTGTTAGGATTGCTCACATGGGGAATTCACAAAGGGGGATAGCCGAAGATTCCTTTTAGCTTCTAGATAGCACCTTTTTTTCTAGTGTAGGTGCTGATCTAGGATCAGACCCTTGATCCATGTACATATGACATCATTCCTTATAATCTAAAAAGCAAAACTTGATCCTAGATCAGTACTACTACTCTGAGACGCTTTGTGGATACGGGACATAGTATTTCAAAGATAACTTGTGCATGCTTCTGTAAATATAGCCAGTCTTGACAGTATCATTTCATTTTCAGCATAGTTTCTAAGTCGCTTGAGACTGTTTCTTGTCTAGCCTATCCCTGAGAGATACCATGACTGGAAAAATAGAGAGGTTGCCTCAAAAATACGTCCCCCTATGGGCCCTGGTCAAAATGAGTGCACTACTTACCCTATGGGCACTGGTCAAAATTAGTGCACTACTTACCCTAAGGGCCCTGGTCAAAATTAGTGCACTACTTACCCTATGGGCCCTGGTCAAAAGTAGTGCACTATGTAGGTAATAGGGTGCCATTTGGGATGCAATCAGAGACTACACACTGGGCAGAAACTGCTTGAATCAACGTTGTTTCCACATCATTTCAACCCCCCCAAAAATCTATGTGATGACGTTGAATCAACGTGGAAAACTGATTGGATTGGAAAAAGTCATCAAAGAAAGGACATTTTGGGCAGGCATAAGGTTCATTAGGATTTATTTATTTTTTCACCCAACATTCATAAGGATTTTTTTCACCGAACATTTAACCTAAATCTAATGACACTTTTTGTTGATTTCACGTTGAATTTACGTTAGTTGACAATTCAACAAAATGTAAATCAAAACTAGACGTTGAACTGACATCTGTGCCAGTTGGTCCAGACAATTACACTTTCTTCCCAATAGTTTTATTCAGGTATACTGCTTTACATTTACAAAGAGAGGAAACCTCTGAAAAACAAAATTCCAGGCTTGTCTACATGAATTATTCCCCCCCCCCCTTTCTATCTTTCTGTCTGCAATATGTACCAGAACGTTCTGTTTACTGCTCCCACAGTTTATGACAAGCCTTTTAAAACACTGGCATCAAAGTCCGGTTTGAGGCAGTATCTCATCTCCCCTGATATCATCCTTCCCTCTGTGTGTGAGCGAGAGAGAGAGAGACCGAGATAGAGAGAGAGAGAGAGAGAGAGAGAGAGACCGAGATGGAGAGAGCGAGAGAGAGAGAGAGACCGAGATAGAGAGAGAGAGACCGAGATGGAGAGAGACCGAGAGAGAGAGAGAGAGAGAGAGAGAGAGAGACCGAGAGAGAGAGAGAGAGACCGAGATAGAGAGAGACCGAGATGGAGAGACCGAGAGAGAGAGAGAGAGAGACCGAGATAGAGAGAGAGAGAGACCGAGAGAGAGAGACCGAGATGGAGAGACCGAGAGAGAGAGAGAGAGACCGAGATAGAGAGAGAGAGAGACCGAGATAGAGAGAGAGAGAGAGAGAGAGAGAGACCGAGATAGAGAGAGAGAGAGAGAGAGAGAGAGAGACCGAGATAGAGAGAGAGAGAGAGAGAGAGAGAGAGAGAGAGAGAGAGAGAGAGAGAGAGACCGAGATAGAGAGAGAGAGAGAGAGAGAGAGAGAGACCGAGAGAGAGACCGAGATGGAGAGACCGAGATAGAGAGAGAGAGAGAGAGAGAGAGAGAGAGACCGAGATAGAGAGAGAGACCGAGATGGAGAGACCGAGAGAGAGAGAGAGAGAGAGATAGAGAGAGAGAGAGACCGAGATAGAGAGAGAGAGAGAGAGAGAGAGAGAGAGAGAGAGAGAGAGAGACTGAGATAGAGAGAGAGAGAGAGAGACCGAGATAGAGAGAGAGAGAGAGAGAGAGAGAGAGAGAGATAGAGAGAGAGAGAGAGAGAGAGAGAGAGAGAGAGAGAGAGAGAGGAGAGAGAGAGAGAGACCGAGATAGAGAGAGAGACCGAGATGGAGAGACCGAGAGAGAGAGAGAGAGAGACCGAGATAGAGAGAGAGAGAGACCGAGATAGAGAGAGAGAGAGAGAGAGAGAGACCGAGAGAGGGAGAGAGAGAGAGAGACCGAGAGAGAGAGAGAGACCGAGAGAGAGAGAGAGAGAGAGAGAGACCGAGATAGAGAGAGAGAGAGAGAGACCGAGATAGAGAGAGAGAGAGAGAGAGAGAGAGAGAGAGAGAGAGAGACCGAGATAGAGAGAGATACAGAGAGAGAGAGAGAGAGAGAGAGGGAGAGAGAGAGAGACCGAGATAGAGAGAGACCGAGAGAGAGAGAGAGAGAGAGAGACCGAGACCGAGAGAGAGAGAGACCGAGATAGAGAGAGAGAGACCGAGATAGAGAGAGAGAGAGAGAGAGAAGCACTGGTGCAGAATACCCTGCTAGTGCTGTGCCATGCATAATCAGGTTTAAGGGAACAAAGATTCCCAGCTTTACAAACGATGGTTGTTTGGTTCGGCACCCAGCAGAACACAGGCTCTTTCAGTGTGTAGCCTATCAACCAGGCGATGATAAGAAAGACCTGCTTTGAACCCTTCAGCTTTGAACCTCGTGACAGGGGATAGTTGTTCCACTCACTTGTATCGTGTGTGGAAACATTTGCTTAAATTATGAGAATATGACAATCTAGGATTAGGTGGTAGACGATTGTCATCCTCATAATGGCTGTTGATGGACTGCCTTGTTCACACCATGTTTGTGTATTGGTCATGTACATCTCATAAGTTGCATCCCAAATGCATCCTATTTCCTATATAGTGCACTACTTTTGACCAGGGCTCTGGTCTATGTAGGAGATAGGGTACCATCTGGGATATGCCATTGTCAGGACATCCTGTAATATGGTCATTGTGCAGATTTGATTTTTATCCTCTGTCCCAGGACTCTCATTACATTCCACTGTAAAGATTTAAGTTTACTATGCTATCAAGACCCGCTGAGGCCATCACCATCCTTTGTAAAAAAATATGTTGCTGTTTGTCAGGTCTCTGGATCCTGTTCCATCAACCAGTCAAGATGATGAATTGGTTCACACCAGAGGTGGTTGCCAGCCCAACTAAGCATGTGTCCCAAATGGCACCCTATTCCATATTTCCCATATGGTTCTGGTCAAAAGTAGTGCACTATATAAGGAATAGGGGGTTATTTGGGATACAGACAGACTAAGGCTTTGGCTCTCCCCTTAAATCAAGGCAGAGCCAGCTAACTCATTTTCTGTGGCCAAGTGTCTCCATTTAGGCTGATATAACTGACACAAACATTTGGTTAGTGATGCGAGCAGCATCTTGTAGGGTTGATGCCCACAACCCTGGTACCATAGAGATTAAATGATCAGAGCTGGAGCAAGATGGGAGTTGTACGGATAGAACACTAGAACACTGGAACACTAAAACACTAGAACACTGGAACACTAAAACACTAGAACACTGGAACACTAAAACACTAGAACACTGGAACACTAAAACACTAAAACACTGGAACACTAAAACACTAGAACACTAAAACACTAAAACACTAGAACACTGGAACACTAAAACACTAGAACACTGGAACACTAAAACACTAGAACACTAAAACACTAAAACACTAGAACACTGGAACACTAAAACACTAGAACACTGGAACACTAAAACACTAGAACACTGGAACACTAAAACACTAGAACACTAAAACACTAGAACACTAAACACTAGAACACTAAAACACTGGAACACTAAAACACTAGAACACTAGAACACTGGAACACTAAAACACTAGAACACTAAAACACTGGAACACTAAAACAAGAACACTAAAACACTGGAACACTAAAACACTGGAACACTAAAACACTAAAACACTGGAACACTAAAACACTAGAACACTGGAACACTAAAACACTAGAACACTAAAACACTAAAACACTGGAACACTAAAACACTAGAACACTGGAACACTAAAACACTAGAACACTAAAACACTAGAACACTGGAACACTAAAACACTAGAACACTGGAACACTAAAACACTAGAACACTGGAACACTAAAACACTAGAACACTGGAACACTGGAACACTAAAACACTAGAACACTGGAACACTAAAACACTAGAACACTAGAACACTGGAACACTAAAACAAACACTGGAACACTAAAACACTAGAACACTGGAACACTGGAACACTAGAACACTGGAACACTGGAACACTAAAACACTGGAACACTAAAACAAAACACTAGAACACTAAAACACTAGAACACTGGAACACTAAAACACTAGAACACTAGAACACTGGAACACTAAACACTAGAACACTGGAACACTAAAACACTAGAACACTGGAACACTAAAACACTAGAACACTGGAACACTAAAACACTAGAACACTGGAACACTGGAACACTAAAACACTAGAACACTGGAACACTAAAACACTAGAACACTGGAACACTAAAACACTAGAACACTGGAACACTAAAACACTAGAACACTAGAACACTGGAACACTAAAACACTAGAACACTGGAACACTAAAACACTAGAACACTGGAACACTAAAACACTAGAACACTAAAACACTGGAACACTAAAACACTAAAACACTAGAACACTGGAACACTAAAAAAACACTAGAACACTAAAACACTGGAACACTAAAACACTAGAACACTAAAACACTGGAACACTAAAACACTAGAACACTAAAACACTAGAACACTAAAACACTAGAACACTAAAACACTGGAACACTAAAACAAGAACACTAAAACACTGGAACACTAAAACACTGGAACACTAAAACACTGGAACACTAAAACACTAGAACACTAAAACACTGGAACACTAAAACACTGGAACACTAAAACAAAACACTGGAACACTAAAACACTAGAACACTAAAACACTAAAACACTAGAACAGAACACTAAAACACTAGAACACTGGAACACTAAAACACTAAACACTGGAACACTAAAACACTGGAACACTAAAACACTAGAACACTGGAACACTAAAACACTAAAACACTAGAACACTGGAACACTAAAACACTAGAACACTAGAACACTGGAACACTAAAACACTAGAACACTGGAACACTAAAACACTAGAACACTGGAACACTAAAACACTAGAACACTGGAACACTGGAACACTAAAACACTGGAACACTAGAACACTAAAACACTGGAACACTAAAACACTAGAACACTGGAACACTAAAACACTAAAACACTAGAACACTAGAACACTGGAACACTAAAACACTAGAACACTGGAACACTAAAACACTAGAACACTGGAACACTAAAACACTAGAACACTGGAACACTGGAACACTAAAACACTAGAACACTGGAACACTAAAACACTAGAACACTGGAACACTAAAACACTAGAACACTGGAACACTAAAACACTAGAACACTGGAACACTGGAACACTAAAACACTAGAACACTGGAACACTAAAACACTAGAACACTGGAACACTAAAACACTGGAACACTAGAACACTAAAACACTGGAACACTAAAACACTAGAACACTAAAACACTGGAATACTAAAACACTAGAACACTAAAACACTAGAACACGAAAACACTAGAACACTAAAACACTGGAACACTAAAACACTAGAACACTAGAACACTGGAACACTAAAACACTAGAACACTAAAACACTGGAACACTAAAACACGAGAACACTAAAACACTGGAACACTAAAACACTGGAACACTAAAACACTAGAACACTGGAACACTAAAACACTAGAACACTGGAACACTAAAACACTAGAACACTAAAACACTAGAACACTGGAACACTAAAACACTAGAACACTAAAACACTAAAACACTAAAACACTAGAACACTAAAACACTAGAACACTGGAACACTAAAACACTAGAACACTGGAACACTAAAACACTAGAACACTGGAACACTAAAACACTAGAACACTGGAACACTAAAACACTAAAACACTAGAACACTGGAACACTAAAACACTAGAACACTAGAACACTGGAACACTAAAACACTAGAACACTGGAACACTAAAACACTAGAACACTGGAACACTAAAACACTAGAACACTGGAACACTAGAACACTAAAACACTGGAACACTAGAACACTAAAACACTAGAACACTAAAACACTAGAACACTGGAACACTAAAACACTAGAACACTAGAACACTGGAACACTAAAACACTAGAACACTGGAACACTAAAACACTAGAACACTGGAACACTAAAACACTAGAACACTGGAACACTGGAACACTAAAACACTGGAACACTAGAACACTAAAACACTAGAACACTAAAACACTAGAACACTGGAACACTAAAACACTAGAACACTAGAACACTGGAACACTAAAACACTAGAACACTGGAACACTAAAACACTAGAACACTGGAACACTAAAACACTAGAACACTGGAACACTGGAACACTAAAACACTAGAACACTGGAACACTAAAACACTAGAACACTGGAACACTGGAACACTAAAACACTGGAACACTAGAACACTAAAACACTAGAACACTAAAACACTAGAACACTGGAACACTAAAACACTAGAACACTAGAACACTGGAACACTAAACACTAGAACACTGGAACACTAAAACACTAGAACACTGGAACACTAAAACACTAGAACACTGGAACACTAAAACACTAGAACACTGGAACACTGGAACACTAAAACACTAGAACACTGGAACACTAAAACACTAGAACACTGGAACACTAAAACACTAGAACACTAGAACACTGGAACACTAAAACACTAGAACACTGGAACACTAAAACACTAGAACACTGGAACACTAAAACACTAGAACACTGGAACACTGGAACACTAAAACACTAGAACACTGGAACACTAAAACACTAGAACACTGGAACACTAAAACACTGGAACACTAGAACACTAAAACACTGGAACACTAAAACACTAGAACACTAAAACACTGGAATACTAAAACACTAGAACACTAAAACACTAGAACATGAAAACACTAGAACACTAAAACACTGGAACACTAAAACACTAGAACACTAGAACACTGGAACACTAAAACACTAGAACACTAAAACACTGGAACACTAAAACACGAGAACACTAAAACACTGGAACACTAAAACACTGGAACACTAAAACACTAGAACACTAAAACACTAGAACACTAAAACACTGGAACACTAAAACACTAGAACACTAAAACACTAAAACACTGGAACACTAGAACACTGGAACACTAAAACACTAGAACACTAAAACACTAGAACACTGGAACACTAAAACACTAGAACACTGGAACACTAAAACACTAGAACACTGGAACACTAAAACACTAGAACACTAAAACACTAGAACACTGGAACACTAAAACACTAGAACACTGGAACACTAAAACACTAGAACACTAAAACACTAGAACACTGGAACACTAAAACACTATAACACTGGAACACTAAAACACTAGAACACTGGAACACTAAAACACTAGAACACTAAAACACTAAAACACTAAAACACTAGAACACTAAAACACTAGAACACTGGAACACTAAAACACTAGAACACTGGAACACTAAAACACTAGAACACTGGAACACTAAAACACTAGAACACTGGAACACTGGAACACTAAAACACTGGAACACTAGAACACTAAAACACTAGAACACTAAAACACTGGAACACTAAACACTAGAACACTGGAACACTAAAACACTAGAACACTGGAACACTAAAACACTAGAACACTGGAACACTAAAACACTAGAACACTGGAACACTGGAACACTAAAACAATAGAACACTGGAACACTAAAACACTAGAACACTGGAACACTAAAACACTAGAACACTAGAACACTGGAACACTAAACACTAGAACACTGGAACACTAAAACACTAGAACACTGGAACACTAAAACACTAGAACACTGGAACACTAAAACAATAGAACACTGGAACACTAAAACACTAGAACACTGGAACACTAAAACACTAGAACACTGGAACACTAAAACACTAGAACACTGGACTGTCATTGTTCTGTGTTGGGTGGAACTATGTTTCCCAAATGGCCCCATATTCCCTCTATAGTGCACAACTTTTGAGCAGGGTGAACTATATAGGGAAAGGGTGCAATTTGTGATGTATTCTAAGTGTGGAACAGGCTGTCTTACACTTCATCCAGAGCATCTTGATCCGGAACATCCCTAACAGGCTCAATGGGTGTCATGTCTGGTGAGTATGCAGGTCATGGAAGAACTGGGACACTTTCAGCATCCAGGAATTGTGTACAGATCCTTGCGACATGGAGCTGTGAATTATCATGCTGAAACATGAGGTGATGGCAGCAGATGAATGGCACGACAATGGGCCTCAGGATCTCGTCACTGTATCTCTGTGCATTCAAATTGCCATTGATAAAATGCAATTGTGTTTGTGGTCCATAGCTTATGCCTGCCCATACAATAACCCCATCGCCAGCATGGGGCATTCTGTTTACAACGTTGACATCAGCAAACCGGTTGCCCACACAACGCCATACACGCTGTCTGCCATCTGCCATCTGCCCGGTACAGTTGAAACTGGGATTAATCTGAAAAGAGCACATTTCCCCAGCATGCCAGTGAACATCGAAGGTGAGCATTTGCCCACTCAAGTCGGGTATGATGCCAAACTGCAGTCAGGTCAAGACTGATGAGGACGATGAGCACACAGATGAGCTTCCCTGAGACGGTTTCTGAGTTTGTGCAGAAATACTTTGGTTGTGCAAACCCACAGTTTCATCAGCTGTCCAGGTGGCTGGTCTCAGACGATCCCGCAGGTGAAAATATGGGATGTGGAGATCCTGGGCTGGTGTGGTTATACGTGGTCTGTGGTTGTGAGGCCGGTTGGACATACTGCCAAATTCTCTAAACTGATGTTGGAGGCGGCTTATGGTAGAGAAATTAACATTAAATTATCTGGCAACAGCTCTGATGGACATTCCTACTGTCAGCATGCCGATTGCATCTGTGGCATTGTGTTGTGTGACAAAACTGCACATTTTAAAGTGGCCTTTTATTGTACCCAGTACAAGGTGCACCTGTGTAATGATCATTCTGTTTAATCAGGTTCTTGATATGCCACACCTGTCAAGTGAATTGATTATCTTGGCAAAGGAGAAAGGCTTACAAACAGGGATGTAAACAAATGTTTGCACAACATTTTTGAGCAATAAGCTTTTGTGCTTATGGACAATTTCTGGGATCTTTTATTTCAGCTCATGAAACAAGGGACCAACACTTTCCATTTTGCGTTTATATTTTTTTTCAGTGTAGAAAATGGGTGGCCTCTTTCACAGCAGAGCCAAGTTGCCCCTAGCAGTTTTCAATATAGAATTTCATTTTTTAAATGTGAAATAGTCTAATCCGAAAGGATATTAGTGTTGAATTTTAAAGATAGCTAATTCCACCTGATCCTTTAAGCAGATAGGTCAAATATGTTCTGAGGCAGGCCAAGATACTTCAAAGGATCATCCAAACCCTTTGGAACCCTTCTTTCCCCACTGGGCACACCACCCCATATCAACGTGGAGAATTGGGTAGTATTAGCTAGATATGGCGATCAATGAGATTCAAACCTATTTTGACCCACTCAGAAAGACAGCCAAAAGTTTGTTGAATTCCCAATGTATTATCACAATGCTATCAACCATCTTAAATATACACTAAGAATAAATTGCTCTGGCATCGCCTGGTTGCTAAAATTCTAAATAGTTTGCCTAATTTCTGTTTATTTGACAAAACAAGCAAATATAGTGTAGAGAATCATTGTACCATCTAAACAGCTGTGAAATATATTTCCCAAAACCAAAAATATAGTATAGAGAATCATTGTACCATCTAAACAGCTGTGAAATATATTTCCCAAAACCAAAAATATAGTATTTTCCCCTGTTTGAAGCTGGTGTATAAAACACAGACTAAAAGATGCAAAAAACCAAACTTAACCACGGGAAACATAGAAAAAGCACATATAGAACTTATCTATAGCGTCTTAAACTTGCTTTCAATGAGAATGACAGAGTTATAACTCACATTTCTATGTGAATTTGGTCGCATCGCCAAAAAAGTTACATATTGCAGCTTTAATGCACAACCAAATTCCAATGGAAAATCTATGTCTGATGTTTGGTTTAGTTGTCACCTAAATGTGTTATCACTGCGCTTTCAACCATTTAACAAACAACCAAGTTCAAATGGAATACAATGTCAGATATTTAGTTTATTTATACAACAATGTATCACTGTCCTTCATCTAATAGCAGAACCAAATGACCTGTATTGCAGTTGAGATTACATCAAAGTACATGGTGCAAGTGATTAATGCCGTTTCAGATTCTGTGCAGATTATTATAGCAATTGTGAAGATTTCCACAGACCTGCAACCCTGAACACTTTCTATGATTTCATAAGAAGACATTTATTGTTACAGTAATCTCACAATGTTGCCCATGGATGTGTTACTCATTTTAAGGTTGAATAAATACTGTAGTGCACTATTGTTTTTTACTTATAGTAGATATCACGTTGAAGATCTTACGTTGTTTCAAAGATACAAATGTACCATATTTTAAATACGGTTTGTCTATGTTGAAAATGTGTTACCATAATGACATACTCCTGTGGTTGAAATTTTACCCACAGAACAACAGTTGATGACTTTCTTCAAATCCAATGTATCTTCCACGTCGATTCCACATCAGAATACGTTGACAAATTCTGTTGAAACAACATTGATGGATCTCTCTCTCTCTCTCTCTCTCTCTCGCTCTCTCTCTCTCTGTCGCTCTCTCTCTGTCGCTCTCTCTCTCTCGCTCTCTCTCTCTCTCTCTCTCTCTCT